>NW_024038152.1:0-76638 GCF_016077235.1 Cyprinodon tularosa | reverse complement strand
GTTTTAGGTGTTTTAAAGGATTGTTTCCCTTTAAATGACTTGTTTTTTTAAACCTGTTCTTTATTCTTGAAGGTGAAGTTACCAATGCCCTAAAAAAGCTCAATGCCATTCCAACAATTATACAAAAGCTCTCACCTGAAGGTAGGTTATTATGATTACCAAATATTTACTTAATTTTTGTGAACATAATTTAAATATAAACAGAGGATTTTCTTACATGTAAAAAAACACAACTAACACCAAAAAACCCCTTCTATTCTCCAGAGGGCGTGGTTGTCCATGAGTTTGCAACACTGTGCCTTGCCTCTCTCTCAGTGGATTCCACTTGCCAAGACCAGATCTACAACAACAATGGTATACCACCTATAATCAAACTCCTAACCAGCCCGGACCCAGATGTTACAAAGAACTCACTAGAGATCATCTTCAACCTAGTTCAGGTGACTCAGAGCCATATGCTTAAAATTGCAGGACTTCTGCTGCAGTAAGCATTTTCATTTTGAAGTTCAGTGACATTTAAAACACAACTAAACACGTAACTGTTATGTTTTTCATCCCCCTTGTAACCCTTGTGATTTGGGTGAATGAAGGAAAACAAAAGCCTCCAGGCGGTCCATGAGTTAGGTGGCCTCCCCTCTCTTCTGGAGCTGCTTAAATCAAACTTTCCTGTCATCCAGCATTTGGCTTTAAAGACGCTGAAATGTGTCACAGTTGATAAGGTTGCACAACAAACATTTAGGAAGGAGCAGGGATTAGAGAAGCTCATGAATCTTCTCGACAATAAGGTGAGTATAAAGTACTTTGAGAAGTATTCACACAGCTTAAACTATTCTGCTTTTATTCATTTAAAACCTCAATGTATTATATTATGAGAAAAAGACAGACCAACACAAAATAGTGCACTTTTCTCACATAAAAGAAATAAATTTTACATGTATGTCAACAACTAAGAAAAGTTGGAGCGTGTATTTTCATTCATCCTTCACCAAACCCATACCTTCAACAATAGTTGTCAGAACTATTGTTTGTGCCTTGTGTCACTGTTTATTGCCTGCCTTTTCTTTATTTTATATCTCTAAAAGGATTTTACCGACCTACATGCTGAGGCCTTACATGTTGTAGCAAACTGTTTGAATGATCATAAGACTCTTCAGCTGATCCATGACAACTGGGGCCTTGTAAGGCTGATGGACTTTGTGAAGACGCCCAACACACCTATAATCCAATCCATTGCTTTAAAATGCCTCAGCAAGGCAGCTCTGAGCTGTAAGGACATTGAAAAACATTGTTTAAACAATTCTATTTATGTCATCTGCAGCATGTTTAAGGAAAGTTATAACACATTTATGGTAGCTTCTGATTTATTTTGTTGATGCTTGCCTGGCCGTCTGGGGACATGGTGTGGACAGCTGAATGCCACAAAATTCTCCATGAGAAGGATGTAGAGAGTACGTTAGTAGAGCTTCTGTCTGTGGTTGACGACAGTGTGAGAGCTGCTGCCTGTCAGGCTATGGCTGCAATGAGCGTACACACAACCAGCAAAGACAACTTCAGAGACTTGGGTAAGCAAGACAAATAGAGATGTTTTGTCACTGGAGCATAACAGCAGTGGAATAAACAGTGACGCTGGTGTGTTTCAGGTGGTCTCCCTCTTGTGGTGCAACAGGTGAGTAGTGAGAACTTGGAGCTAAGAGAGGCAGCGACCCAGGCTCTCTCAAGACTGACACGTAGCAACACCCCCAATGCACTGTGAGTCACAAACTTCTTTTATACTTAGACAACTTTTATTGTCATTTTGTATACACTTCAAAACCTTTTAATTAATGTCATTAAGCAAGGACAAGGTTGCACACATTTTGTCTCAGGCTCTTAGTAGACCACAATTCTGTTCTTGAAAAACTAATGCTACATTCACACCGCAAGCAGCAGGATCAGCAAACACGCATGTGCTGCTTCATTTTTGATGCTTGTACAAGTTTAATTTTGTCACGCGGGTATAACTGTAGCTGCGTTGTCGAAAAGTGGGTCTGATGCGCGTTGGGCGGAGCTACTCTATCCTTTCTTTGCCTGTAACAACTATCTTTGCTGTGATCAGTGGCTAAAAATTAGTTTTAATATGTTTTTAAGTGAGAAAGTCCACCTTAAAACTTCACCTTTGCAGTCAGTTCATCCAGATTACGAGCCTGCCTAAATGTTATTTCGCTGTCGGAGCCGCTCAGACCTCTGCTATAATCTGTGATGCTGCGTTTGTTCCCCCTCTCCTGATTCTAGCTCATTTTACTTTTCCCAATTGGGCTGAGCGTAGTCGACCTTCAACATGGATGGCTCCCACTGCCGCATGGATTATGGGGCAAAAGATCGACACAACCTGTGCCCTACCTGACATGGATGTGAGCACCTTGTGGAGGCACTGTCTGAGAATCTCTACATGAACTTTAGTTTTATACCCCATGAAGTGAGGGTGGCTCGGTTATTCCAGTTATGTCCCCAGGATGGCTCTGACCCTCCGACCGCTGGGCAGGTGGCTCCCCCCAGGCGTTCAAATCTCTGTGGTGGGACCGCAGTCTCGTTGCCCCCCCTCTCGCAGGAAACTGGCCAAAATTGACCAGGGCCTGGCCTCAAAGGTGGGGCAGTTGTTGGCAGTTAGGAAAAATTAAATCCTTATTGAAGACAGTCTAATGGCTTACTTCCAGTGGCTGGGCTCTCTTCCCCACCAATAACTGATCTGATTGTGGAGGACGTCTTATCTCCGGCTGCTACTGCTTCTAATTTTAGAGATGAGGAGGAGGCAGAGTCCTCTCAAGCCTGCGGTTGGAGAGGCCAGTGACAGTTCCATGCGGGATGTCATGTCTATGACTCTGAAGCAGCTGCAGCTGGAACTCCGACAAGCAGAGGTAGCTGACTCTGAGAGTGCATTTTCTAGGTGCAGATGGGCTCCTACTCCCTTTTCTTTATCTGCATCAGAGTAATACCTGTGGGAGTTGCACTCCTGTCGGCGGGACCTGAGAGCATTGTCATCTCTGTCCTCAGACAGTCGGGTGTTTTCTGCCATGCACAAGTCAGTGAAGGCCAGCCTGGACCGTATGGCAGAACCCACTGTTGTTTCATTGATTGTGTCACCGTATTGGTAGCCCCATTCTGGGCAGCAAGGCCGTGGTTCCCACTCCTTTGAAGTCTGTGTCGTAGTACTCCATGGCATCTTCCAACAAGGAGGGATCTGCAGTCTCAGTTGGGGGGACAGATATGGCACCCCAACCCTCAACGTCTCCAGCAGTGGGCATGGGCCCTGGGAGGCTGACTTGGGGTTCAGACCCTTTCAGACGCACCATATTGAGTGCTCGGGCGCCCTCCATTCAGCTGCAATATGATAACAGATGGCGTCTCTTTTCTCATTGGTCCTCTGCCTGCAATGAGAATCCCGTTTCCTGCTTGGTGCCCACTATTCTGGGGTTCCTCCAGTTTCTGCTTAATAAGGGCTGATCTCCTTTCACTCTTAAGGTGTATGTTAATGCCGTCACTATCTGTCAACGACCGTACAGTGGGGCCCCATGATCTGGGCTCTCTTTTTCTCATAGGTTGCACCCGCTGCTGGCTCCATGAGAGCGTCTTTGGGACCTACCTTTGGTTCTTGCAGCTCTGTGCCACCCTTCATTTAAGCCTTTGGCACAGGCAGACCTGTAGTTTTCCTGCAAGACTGCTTTTCTGTAGGTTCGTCTTGGCTAAGAGGTTCAGCAAGCTACATGCTTACTCTGTCAGCGGTAGCTGTATCAGGTGGGCTCCAGATGACTCCGGTGTTACCCTGTGGCCTAATACTGCATTTGTACCCAACGTGTTGTTTCCTTTTCACAATAATCAGCCATTGCAGTGTTGTGATTTTATGTTCAATTCTATTCCCAGCCAGCTGGGAATTTATATTTCTGATACTTTAAGATGTTTATTGCCCTCCCCGGGAGGGGTGGTAACATATCTTATTTAATCAGATATTATTTCAGCTGTTATATACTGTTTATGACACACCGTCATACTAACTGTGTGTTAGAACAATAGATGAAAGAGTGATTCGAGCACTAATCATGGTCAAACAGTAATTCTGCACATACATGGAATAAATTCACCACATTTTCTGTTCAAAATATAAGAGTTTATTAACAACAATCATTTAGCTCCAAGTCAAACATGATTCAGTTTATCACTCTCAACTAAAACTAGTAAAACTCAACTAAACTAAACTACTATGTGCAAAGAGGAAGGGAAGCATGGTTGAAAAACCATATCATAGTTTAAGATGGATTTTGTTTTTGAAACCAAAGTTTATCTGGAAGTACCATCTCTCTTAATAAGAGACATGCCATCTACTAACGTGGTATCTTCTAGCGCGGTGTATGAAGCAGGGGGCCATGAGGTCCTCATCCAGCAGCTGAGCGGAAACTCTGCAAGGACAGTGGCCAACTCTACTGCCACTCTTTGTAACATGGCAGAACAGGAGATGATCCGGTCCAGTATTCTATCTCATGGAGGCATAGAGGCTCTGGTTGAAGCCTTAAAGTCCAAAGATACAGAGGCTCTTGTAAACACTGCCCTGTGTGTGGCAATGCTGGCCTCCGACAAAGATGCAAAGGAAAAGGTTTGTCTATTGCATGATCACAGCTTCGATCCTATTTATTTATATTAAGACAGAAAATAGAATGACCGAATGTCTGGAGTTTTCATCTAACAACCAAGCACATTATCTTGAAAAAGTACTCATACCAACAGCCAAAGGGTCAGTCGTAACTCTAGAGGTGTTTTACTGACTCAATGTTCATGTAGTAGATAGGACAACTATTATTACAAAATTCATAAAGGACACACATCTAGTCTCTGTGGATAGGTACCCAGAAGGAAGCCATTGCTGAAATCAAGTGCTTTTTGCTGTTTGCTCTGAGTCTTATTCCAGAAATACCAAACAGAAGAAGATATTCCTGTAACATGAGAAAAAAGTAGAGATTTTCCTTCAAATTAAATGCTACCTATAGTGGAAAACTACCAATTCTATAACCCTGAAAATCTAATCCCCAGATATTGTAGTGACTGCATCAACCTTTAAGGCTGCTTTTCTTCATTCGAGATAACAGAGCTGGTCAGGCCTTATTTGGATAATCAAAATGTAAAGATTCAGCTCTAAGGTCACCTTTCAACTGCGCAATGACCCTAAACATAAGCTGCAGTGAAATTATTTAGATTAAATCACATTCATATGTGAGAGAATTTCAGTCAAAGTCAAAAACTAAATTCAAATGAGAACTTACTGTTCTCTCACTCCCCGTCCAATTTAACAAAGATGTATAATAGTCCTTTTATTTCACAATGACCACGCTTTGTGTTACATATGAGTATGTATCAAGGTTTGGTGGTTAAAAGGTAACAGTATGTAGAACAGTTATAGGATCGGACTGGTTTTTACAATTACTGTATGTAAAACAAGTAAGAAATAATGAAAAACAATCTCATTTGACATGTTTATATTTATATCCTGTGTCAAAATTACCTGAAAAGTTACCCTTTTCTTTTTTCTTTCTCCCAAATAGCTTGAAAAAGCTGGAGGTCTTCAGGCGCTCGTCACTCTGCTAAATTCCAACGACAAGGATCTGCTGCAAAATGCATGCTTTGCAGTGAATGTTTGTGCTGGGGACACTTCTTGTGCAGTGAAGCTGTGTAGACTTGGGTAAAACACTGAGATAAATATAAAGCAATCAACTGCAGTGATAATATAAGATATTTATGTGTTAAGGTGCAGTAAGAGGAAGCCATTGTCTGATCACAGTACAACTTGATTGTTATAACTGTAGTTTTTCAAGATGGTGGCACAGAACAATTTATTAATCTTATGATTTTGCTCAGTGTTTGTTAGTTCATTCTTGGGGACATGCATGATCATTCTTTAGAGCATGTCTTCCTCTGTGTCTCAGGGCTTTGGAGATACTTCAGGAAATCAACCAGTCTGTGAAGCTTAGAACCAATTTCAGCAAGTGGGCCATGAGCAGCCTGCTGAACTCCAACTTGCCTGTTAAATACAGCCTGATGGGACATTTGGCCTCCACTGACATTATTACAAGTGGCTTCTATGATGCTGGGAAGGTTTGTTTACAAAAACACAGAAGATGTGAGAATCAAGAACACTAAAGACAAGGAGCATTTCTTTATTGTCTCATTAATGCCAAGAACCATCAAAAACAAGCAAGAATGAGGATTCTAGGTCTCATGTTAATGAAAATATTCCATATAAACTAAATCAACTTTAAGAGAGTCTAACAGTCCTTACTCTCAAAGAGTTGGACGAAATGGTAAACAATGATATCGTTCACACAAGGTAAAGATGAAGAATGATGGTCAAGTCTTTAATCTAAAAATATTGTTAGACTTAAAAATCTTCTTTTAAAAGTCATTTGTTTGTTTTTTCTAGCTCGCTTTGAAAACTGGGTGAATGGACAAAGTTCTAAGTTACAAACACCAATGTTCTCACAGAACTAGTGCACTGTATGTCTTAGCCTCTAAAAAAGATAGAAGATGTGATGATAAGGAAAGGTTGCTGCCAATGAAATTGTCATCCAGTTGTTTTGGGTTAAAGCTTTATATATTTCACCACCTTGTTCCGGTTGATTTTCAAGGCATCAAGAGCCGCTGGTTGCAAAAGACTTGATGCTGTCCATGTAAAATGCATCAAACCGTTTTATCGACCACAACATCCATCCAGTCAAAGACAAAGGGCTGTAACTAGGACAGTCTGCTCTAAATAGTCATTATAATAATTGTGTTTTTTTAGTTATTTAATCACCTACAGACATCATCCTTTTTTCCTGTCACTCATTTCAATACCAGAAAAAAACCTGCATAGATTTAAGAAAAAAGAGCAAATCGGTGAAGACTAATGTGTAAAAGTTTTTATAGGCCACGTCCCAAAACGATTACTGCCAGACATGTCTATCAAGTATTTGTCTGAAAACTCAAACAAAGGTTTAAGATCGCACAAAGCACTAACCATGCACCGATTTGAGAAAAGTGGATGTTTCCTGTCATGTGAAATAAGATCTAAAACTAACATAAAATTCCTTTCAAGAAAAGAACATCAAACAAACATAGTAGTGGCAGAGTGATGATCCTGGGATGCTTTGCTTCCTCGGGATTTACATGCTGTAACTGATGGAACCATGAATTCTCTCTAGCAAATTATTTAGAGGAAGAACATCTGGACATCAGTCTGGGATACAAAGCTCAAATGCACTTTAGATTAGGATAATTAAATGAAGACACCATGAAGTCTGAAGTAAAAAAAAAAACAAGCAGTTAAGGTCAGGCTTGGATATCATATCAGAACACTTTTTTTCTACTTGCTTTTCTGAGAAGCAAAAATACCAGGAAAAAAAAATAAAAAAAAAATAAAAAATATATATATATATGTATATATATATATATATATATAGTTTGTTTGCTGCATCTTTAAAAAAGGACAAAGCATTACCTTAACATCTTTTATGCATTTCTTCCTCTGTTTCCCACAGGCCAGTTTGGCCCACAAAGTTCTGACTTTGGAGGAGCTGTCCATGCAGCCAGTGAACCTGCAGCGGGCTGTTATTGTTATCAACATCGCAGCAGAGTATGAATCTTAAATTTTTTTTTTTATCTTCGCTCTTATAGTTTTGCACGGTATAGTCCTGTCAAAGCAGGGATAAAAGCCCCATTTACGCTACCCCTGTAAAACCAATCCATGCCAAGTTCAGGACGAGCTCGGATCAGTTAACTGTGCCAAGCTCGGTTCCTTGCTACCGTTTACACATCACAGTAGCACTATTCCTCACCTCCTAGTGACGATCTGCGGTACTTCTGCTCTCTAGAGGGAATCAAGCAAATCAACATTGCAGCGCCTGTAACATTCAGGAAGTTTGGCTAACATTGTGATATTTAGTTGTTGCGGATAGTTAGGCGAAGAAGGCAGCCTTTGGTGACCTTACTTGCCAGAGTTGGGTTTTGGGAAGTGGATACGACAAACAATAGTCTAATCAGGGCTTACAGACGCAGGAAACAACGACAGACGTTGAGTTTCATCACACTGCTAAGCAGAATCATCAATGGAAATTGTGTGGCATGGTAGGGAAGCTAGTATTCTTATGAATGTCTGATATTTCATGATTATGGGGGGTGACTGTAAGGAGATGACGTGGTCTGCTCATGTGCTCTTTGTTATCTGGGGACTGAGCCAGAACTGAACCATTCCGAGCCCTACGGATTAACTAGTATCAGTTTAGCGCAGTTTACTTGTGTCTGGCACGGTCTGGTTCAGTTTTGTGTGCCATTTACACTAAACAGTTATCTCGGTTACTGTGCTCAGACCGATCTTGGCACGGTTTCAAAAAGGTAGTTTAAATGGGACCTCAGATTAAAGAGTGTAATGAGTAATTTAAAAATTTATGAGTGTAATAAGGGCAGCTTAGATACAAAAGTTACAGTAAACTTGTTCCTGGGCCCTGTCCTGCGTTGTGACCAATGACCTGACAACATACATTTAACAATCCAGAATACCCTCATCCCATTGGTGGAGCCAAGTGTTGCTCACGGAGAAGATAGCGGGAGACATTAGAGCAGTATGGGGGATGAATGGAGTAATTTAAACGCTGACGCTGCTTTTGGGGGCAATGCACCTTCACATAGCGATGCTCCTTCTCCTCCGAAAAAAAAAGGATTCAGAACAATAGGGAGGAATGGGAAAAAACAAATACCTGGGTGGAAAAAGTCTGTGATAATGAATATAAAGCACATTGCAAATATGCATCTAATTCAATGCAGATTTGAGTCAGATAGTTAAAAAAATAATTTCACACACAAAGAGGGGCTAAAAAGAATCACCATGCAAGGAGGGGTGAAGGCAATCAGGTCAGCTGGCACGCACAAGAGGTGTCCCTAATTGTCACCCTCTCCCTGGCTGCTCCAATCCAATCCTTCACTTTCCCCCTCTAGTTCTTTTTTTTCTCTTCCGCTCACCTCCAGAGTGCCCCACCATTGTAAGCTGACTGCGTGATTTTTCCCACTTTGAAGATGCCAAACTCTCAGAGCTCTTAGACCAAAAAACTAACACAAAATCAACGGTATTCTCTTTAGAGCCTATAAAAATGCACTACAGGATATCAGGACTCATGAATTATGTGTTTAGAAAAACACAGTTAAAAGTAATCTACCTTAATGACTCAATGCAATCAGTTGGGTTTTCTAAGATAGAAACGTTTAAACTGGCTATATGATTAAATTGACTTGTCTGTAAAGAGCCTTAAGTTTATGCATTGTGAATTGGGCTGTAGAAATCAACTAAATTATATCAGATTGAACTGATTGTTTCCCTGTACAGAAAGAAAAAGAAGGAAGACAAAAATAAAAGACCTCCAACAGCGAAACAACAGAAGATGGTGGAGGATGTTTCCCTAGAAATGCTTATCAAAGAAGCCCAAGACTCCATCCTTCCACTGAAAGATGAGGAAGAGCAGTATGCTGCCCTGGCCAGGTACGGCATTTATTATGTTGTTAAAAAATGTTAAAGGGAAACAGCTGTTCCAACGCTTACAGTTCTGAATTCTCCCGAGTGGTCCCCGACTTTACACGAGTGAATAAAGTGAATGTGATTGGTCGATTATCAAGGGGGCAGGATCGTTGTGGCAGGAGGTTCGAAAGCAAGTATGACTATAGCCGGTTTGTCGGAAGCATCTTGCTAACCAGTTAGCATCTTAGTGCTAGTAGGTTCCCAATGAGAAATTCCATTGGGACCAAGTAGCAATAAATTGGTGACTTAGAAACGACACTGTCAAGGAACGCTATGGACAGAGGAAACATGCAAGAGGAGGAGAGTTTAGTGTCAGAGGTCGTGGATGAGTCTATTCGGTCATACATTTTTTATTTAGAGGAGCAAAGCGGGATGAAGATGTTGTGAAAAAGGACGCCAGGGCGGCAGAAGCTTGGTTTGGTGTAGAAGGCTTACAGCCGTACATGTTTGAGCCCTTGCCTCGCAATTTGCCTAGCTCTACGCCTGCAGAAGACACAGACGTCCATCCCTGTGAACACTGGGATGGAACTCAATGGTAAAGTAGATGATTCTTATTTCAACCCTTTGCGTATATTAGCTGCGACATAAGAATCAAGATGCTATGACCGAAAAAA
The DNA here is from genome assembly GCF_016077235.1 of Cyprinodon tularosa. Classification (NCBI taxonomy): domain Eukaryota; kingdom Metazoa; phylum Chordata; class Actinopteri; order Cyprinodontiformes; family Cyprinodontidae; genus Cyprinodon; species Cyprinodon tularosa. The sequence goes on along the minus strand of NW_024038152.1, from coordinate 66,459 downwards.
TATGAGTGACAGATGACCTTTGATATATGATTGGACAAATTTAGGTGTACAAGCTGACATATAACTAACTGGCCTGCATAAGATAACAAGAAAAAAAAACAGATTTTAAGACAGGATTTTTCTTTAAATATAAATTTTCTAAATTTTGGGACAATATGATCTGATAAAGAGTAAAATTATATACATGTTTACGCCAGAATGATTTGACATTTAAATATGATTTCCCTACAACTTTAAATAACCCAAGGATACCAAAGAATCCTATTGGAAACGGAGACAGGGTGTTTTTAAAAACTCCAACAAATTGGAGTTCAAGAATGCAGATTACAAGAAAAACATGTAGATCTGAAAGGTGTAACAGCAGCACTTTTTGGACGTCAGTTAACATTTTTCTACAGGTTGGTGAGTGAGGCCATGGGTGGAGCAGTGGCCAAGGAGAGTCTGCACCAATTTGGGTGGACGCTGCATCACAGTGAGCTCAAGTTTCAGCTCAAGTCTAACATTATTCCCATCGGTTTGATAAGAAAGGGGATCTACCTCCACAGAGCCCTTCTTTTCAAGGTACTTTCCACAGAGTTCATTTTTTCTTCTTCATTATATCATTTCCTTTCACCAAGTATTGTCTAGAATTTAAGTCCAACTTTTTTTGTGTTTTTTCACCGTTTCTCACGTTAAACCCATCAACATCATTGAATTTCCTTTGGATTTTTATGTGATGGACTCACACAAAAGGATTTGCATCACAGCATTTGAACGTTTTACGGTAGCGTTATCACAGTCCAGAACCGTTTCTCAATTCACAAGAATGCGTCTCGTGTCCTCGCCAACTATGTTCTTGAGAAGAACCCAGGAAAGTGTGGACTCTGGGAGAACAGGAGAACACACAATAAATAAATATGGCTAAATGGGAACAGAAGCGTACTCTTGACGTCACCACACACTCAGCTCGTCTGGATCTGCATTTCACCTCCTGGTATTAATAGTCTCTACATAATAATTTTTTTTCTATTTAGTGGGGGAATAATAATAACCACAGTCAGATAGACTCAAATCAAAATAACATTTTGCCAGATAGTACAAAAAAATCGCCATCAGAGCCAGCAGTACTTCAAACACGGCTATGCAGAGAGAGGGCTGCTGTAGACGGGCTAACGTTAGCCCTGGTTGCCGTTACCATCAGAGGTTCGCTGTTTGCCGTGGTCCTCTCAACTTCTGAATTTTTTTTTTATTACACATTAAATCAGTAAATTGGCCATATAGCGAGTATGTATAAGTATAATTTATCATGTTCTCTCCCCAATGATCTTAAAACGTACTTTTATTGAACAACGGCAACAGAAAAGAGAACTTTTAACTTAATACTCTGCAGCCGTAGTGCATGCTGGGACAGCTCCTTCTCAAGAACGGACAAAGCTGCTCTGATGCATGCTGGGTAAAAAGGGACGGGCGAGAACAACATCCAACATTCTTGGGTCTGCTGTTTTTGTGAATTGAAGCATTACTAGGGCTGAGGTTGATGACGTTTCACGAGAACACGAGCACATGGAACCCACATATTGAGAAACAGCCGAGGACTAACAACAAATGAAAGACAGAGTTACCAGATGCTCTCTTTTCAAGCATTGATCTTATTAGCAAAGATGTATCCAACTCTTTCATTTCTAAGATGTGTGAACATTGGGCTCACACTCCAAAAGTCTAGCGGCTGTAACTGCAGCAAAAACGTGCTTCTATTATTTTATTAAATTCATTATTTTGTGTGATTTGTTGTATGTATATATATATATATATATATATATATATATATATATATATATATATATATATTAGGGCTGTCAGTTTTAAAGCGTTATTAACGTGTTAACTGCTTTAGACTATAACGCCGACATTTTTTTTAACGCACGTTAATCGCGCATCAAAACAAGCGCACCGTTCGCTTGTGTTTTTCGTTTTTCCGCAGCGCTCACTGTACTGTTTGTTTTACCCTCTGCGCTTTCCGTAGTTTCAGGAACGCTAAGTTTTGGGAGAGACCGCAGCATAACAGACCCGTGCTTTGAATGAGCAAAAATGGCCAGCAGACAAGGTATCCTGAATGATAAGTTTCATTTTAAAGTTATACCAGAAGGCTGTCTTGATAAAACCTGAGTCCTATGTCTATGTTGTCCAGAAGAAACGAGCGTCTCACTGGCTTAGTGCCAACAAGACAAAGAAATAAATTAAAAGTCATGTGGAATGCACTGCTGCTGCAATTCCTGTTCAGACCAAAGGAATATTAAAGCATTTTGAAAATGTTCTACATGTAAAATGTTATGTTGTTGAGATGACTGCAAAGCCCAGTTATTGTAAATTCGTTTGATTTATTTATTATTTTGTGAGTAACTTCATTTTATTTGAATTAAGTCTGAATTTCATAACGGAATGTGCAGTTTATTTTAACAGTACATCTTTATTTTTGTCCTATGTTTGAGAAAAAAATTAATTTTATGGAGTACTTTGAAGTACTTTTTACTGTTCTGTAGTTTTGTAATTTTTTTTTACAATTTTTGAATAATTATTGGCCAGAATTTAAACCAGGATATTTTTATTCTAGTTTTTTAAAAGTGCTTTAAAAAAATAATAATTAAAAAAACTTATTGTATAAGCAAGTTTTTTTTACATTATTGCACATTTGCATTTTTTAAAATGCCCAAATAAAATAAATAAAATAAAAAGATAAAATATGCGATTAATTTGCGATTAATCTTGAGTTAACTGTTGATATTATGCGATTAATCGCGATTAAAATTTTTAATTGTTTGAGAGCACTAATATATATATATATATATATATATATATATATATATATATATATATATATATATATATATATATATATATATATATATATATAAAATGGATGGATGGATGGATGGATGTATGGATGGATGGATGGATGGATGGATGGATGGATGGATGGATGGATGGATGGATGGATGGATGGATGGATGGATGGATGGATGGATGGATGGATGGATATCTGGAGCGTGTAACAAAAGTAATTTCCCTCTGGGATTATTAAAGTCTGTCTGATTCTGATTCTGATCTTCTACAGTATTGCTGGTTGGTGGTTTTAATGAAATTCCAATAAAATACATTAAAGTTTGTAGCTGTAACATGAGTTTTGAAAACTTTTGTAAGGCACTGCATGGGCGGGTTGTAAAAAGGGGCCAACCAGTGTCCCTGTAGAAATGGTTCTGCCCCCTGTCCCAAAGACGTAACACACAATAAATATATGATAGAAAATATTTATGATATGCACTGGAAGAGAAACCCCAACTGATAAGTCCCTCAGACTAGTTTTCTTTTTTTTGTTCAGTTAATTTTACTGATGAATAAAAAGCTTCAGTCATATTGAGATAGAATTGCAGGTTATAAAGATATCAGAGATGTGGCCCTTAAGTTCACTTAACATAATATAAAGATGAGCTTTTGTCCTGTTTTTTTTTTATTGTTTTTTTTAAATATTCTTTTATTTGTTGGCTGCATGAAAAAACATTGGCCCCACCCTGGCCCCCCTGGTAAATTTGCTCTAGAACCGCCACTGAGGCACCAGATTAACATCCTAACTGGTCTCATCTTAATCTTTTCAGTGTCTTTCCGATTGCATGGAAATGAGCTGTACTCTTGTTCGTGGTGAATACAACCGGGCCTGGAATGAAGTGATTCTTTTTAGTAAGGACTCTTCGTTTCCAAGGCCACCGCCACGCCGCTACATAGTGGACCTGATGCATCAACCTGGAACCTTACTGCCAGTCGATACACCTGCTGCTGTGAAGTATCAGACTATATAGTTCAATGTAAATACAAACAGTTCTGTTTTACTTACTTTTTCAAAATTGAATGAACTACAGAACCTAATCTTAAAATAAACAAGTTACACCTACTTGTGTCTATTTATTTATTTATATTTATTTTGGCATGTAGTAGTCACTGGGATGTATCTTTTTAATTACAGCAAATAACCAAAAAACAATAAAATAGCCCTTAGAGTGCAGGTCTGCAGCTGGACTCTCTTGAAGAAAGGGAAGACTTTCTCCACCATTTGTGCTTATATCAATGACTTTTGTTAAACATGACTTCTGTTCATACTTAAATATGCTTTTTTGTTTCTTTTTGTACACTTTCTAAGTAACATTCCTCCTCGGATTAGAACCGGGTGATCAATCAGGTGATTAAACTCCTCCTCAGACTTTTTTCTCCTTTAGTTTTAAAGGTAGAAGAAGATAAAGTGCTTGGATTAAATGTTTACTGTAACAGATGCATCTCCAGCTAACCCAGAGGTTTTTTACAATAGGTGTAAAATTCATGTTCTAAGTTAGAAATACGCAGCAAATCCAGATATCCAGAAGGTTTACAGTGAGGTGTAGCATAAGTTAATGGTTCAGTTTTTACATACCATAAACTCTGAGGTTGATAAACAGACCCTGCTTAATTCCAGTTGTAGTACTAATGAGGCACAAGTATCTGCCCTCATCCTGAATCTTCACCGCCCTAAGATTAAGTGAGAAGTTCTGCTTTGAAGCAGGTCCTTAAACAGGGAGGTTCTGCCAACCACAGTTTTAGTATAAAAGCATCTCTTTGTTGGTAAATGGCCTGTCCTTAAATACAGTAGCACGATTTCAAGCCAAACCAAAGCACTACACTACATTCAGTCATTGACTCAGACACTGATGGTGGTGAGCTACACTGTAGCCACCGCTGCCCTGGTGCACACTGACAGAAGCGTACACTGGAGCCACCAGGCCCTCTGACCACCATCAGTAGGCAATGCGGGTGAAGTGTCTTGCCCAAGGACACAACGACAATGAAAGGTGGGGTTCTGTCAGACCAGCATACCCATAGTCAGTACCCGTTTATCCTATGGTTTATACCTTTAGTTTTGTGCGAAAAATAGACTTTAAACTACCTCAATGGCCGTGTATCCCTTTAGTCATATACAAAAACAATTTAAAAACAATTTAATTCCTTACTCTTTGGCGTTGCGTATGGTGATCTCACCTTAAATAGTTTTTTGTTGTTGTACATAACTAAAGGGATGAACGCCCGTTGAGGTTGTTTAAAGTGCTGGTGAGGGTTCTCAGTCATCCAGGTCACAGCCATTGCAAAAAAAGAAAATTACAAACAATTCACTGGACTTTGTTTCCAAGCCGGAAGACGTTTCACTTTCCATCCAGGAAGCTTTTCCAATTCAAAATGTCAGAAATAGCGTTGAGTTTCAGGTTTTTTTACAGTAGCCCAACAAAGCCTTGTTTTTATTATGAAATCATGCAAATTGGAACAGAGAAAGGGCTTATTTTGTTAGACTGCAATACACCATACCCATCCAAGTGTCTGTCTAACAAAAGAAGCCACTGGTATTATGACATTAAAGAATTGATCTAATCGTATTTATCTAAACTTTTAATGATTGCTTTAGCAGGAAAGGACACTGGGAGTTACAGACATCCCAAGTTCCAAAAACTCATTTCAGGGAGATGCTTATCATGCCCCCCCAAAACACACACACACACCATGGGGACAACGGACCCGCAGCATGGCCCATAAATACACACTTAAGGCCAGCAACTTTCAACTGCTGTTTATTAACTAACAGTAATTTCTTAAACACAAAACAGAACAGTATCGGTCTTTTATTTTCAATTTCCAATACTTTCAATCTTGTAGCCTTGAACATCAGTTGTGCTTTCTTATATTCATGGGACTTCATCATACAGTGCACCTCGCCACAGTGTCATCGTTCCTCACCATGGCTGGTTCTAGACAGGGGCCAACGGGGGCCGATGCCCCTGTAGATCATGTCCTTGGCCCTGTACAGAAGACATAATACTTAAAAGAAATTCTAATTATGATCTGCGCTGGAACAGACATGGTTACTGATAGGTCCTTTGGATTTATTTCATTCTTTTTCTTTACAAATTCTGTTTTAGTAATTATTCAAAAACAATAAGGTTATACAGTAGCTTCAGTGGTGTTTAAATAGGTTCCCAGTTTTCATCTGCTTAAGGTTTTTTTTTTTCACAACAAATAGATAAAAAATTGCTCTAATTTTTACAGATGTATTTAACAGTTTTTCTTGAATTCTAATCTTAATTTTATAGAAAATGTTAGTTTTAACTTAAATTAAGTCAAAAATATTTAAATTTCCTAAATTATAAATGTATATTGACCCCATCATTTTTATTGGACCTAATTGAAAAGAATTTTCCCTTTATGCAGCACTCTTAATATATTTGAATCCCTTGCCCTGTTTTTTTATTTCCTGCTCTTCTGGGCCCCCATGAAAACATGCTGGCCCCCTCCTGGCCCCCTGGTACATTTTGTCTAGATCCGCCACTGTTCCTCACCTTCACTAGACGTGGATATACTTTAGTATATTCTGCTGTAAAATTAGTCTGATATTTTCATTTTTTACTCGAGGATTGAACCTCTGCCGTTTCACAGGATGCACAGCTTTGAGTGGTAACTAGGTGAGAGTAACCCGAAACTTATGGGACTGATCCCATCAGCGCTCTGACAACCAGCCGCCTGGAACGCTCACTGAACAGAGCATCGCTTTGGACAGATACGCTGCACAGATTTCACCAGCAGCCTCCTCCCCACACCCCGCTCTCTCTTATTGTCTGCACAATCACAGTAGTTCTAATCCACACATGATGAACAAATTATTGTATTGCCTGCTTGCACTCACTCGCATAAAAAAAAATCCACCTTGCAGAGTCTAAAATCCATGATAATTTATCCGACTCGCGGGCATCAGTGAACAACTATCTATATCAGGAAGACTCCCGGAACTTCCTGGAGGCTTGGGATTACTGGAGTTAATTGAGATCAGAATAATTTTATTAAGATTAAGCCTAGCATACACTGTTTTATTTTGGGTGGTTTTTTGAGACGATGTTCAGCAGCAGAGAGAAACTATGCACAAAAATTAAAAAGAGACACTGAGAGCAGTATTTGGATGTGAAAAATTTCACAAGTGCATTTATGGAAGGGATGTGGTGCTGGAAAGTGTTCTCAAGCCATTGATTAAAAATCTCAACCAAACTGCTTGGGGACAAATCACCACGGTTACAAAGACTTATGCTGTGTCTGCAAAAATACTGTTTGACATTTGAGGTTTTCGCCTGGAAAACACCTGGTAATGGCTGATGCACTCAGCAGAGCATCACTCGAAATCACAAGTCCAAGATCTACAGAACATGATGTGCAATTGCCTGTGGAAATGGAGACAGATTGCAACAGCAACAAAGAATGACAGAGAGCTGCATGCAGTGACAGAAAAAATGAAACAACCAGGAGATCTGAAACTGAGCCATCAATATCAGAACTTTAAAGAGAAATTCACTATGATGGATGGTGTCTTAATGAAAGGAGGTAAACTTGTGATAGTGACCTCAATGCGTCAAGAGATGACTAATCTCGTAAAGGTAATTTGGGCAAAGAAAAATGCAAGAGGCGAGCTAGAGACTTGCTATATTTTCCTCCTATGAACAGAGACATTGAAACATATGTGCAGCTCTATGGGGTATGTCAACTACACAGGTATCAACAGCAGAGAGAACTAATGTTTCACAGCAGACCAGCTAGCGCCCGGAGTAAAGTGGGAACGGATTTGTTTAATCTGTCAGGAAGAGATTATCTTGTTATAGATTACTACTCTACTTACCCAGGAGTGGTACAACTCTCAGACACAAAACCAAGAAAGTAGTCAAATGCACCAAAGGCATATTTGCTAGACATGGTATCCTGTCAACTGTGGTGAGGGATAATGGTCCACAATTCAACAGTCATGAATACAATCTGATCTGATCTAATCTGGATTTGATCAGATAACAGAAATAGAACTTTATTGGTCTTAAAATGGAGAATGTACCTCTGCATTTAACCCATCCCCTTGGGGAGCAGTGGGCTGCCATTGTTTGGTGTCCAGGAAGCACTGTGGAGTTAGAGGCATTGCTCAGGGACCCAGAGTGCAGGCTGTGAGGATCATATTGGGTACTTGCAACCTTCTCAGAGCACAAGCACACTGCTCTAACCACTAGGCCACTACTCCCCAAGCTGATTCCACATTTTACACAGTCAAATGGCTTATCTGAAAAAGGAGTGCAGATTGTATAGAGGCTCTTCAAGAAGGCCAGTTGAGACAGGAGGTGATCTGTATTTGTGTTTACTAAACAACAGAACACCATCTTCAGTTAAAGGACTCTCCAGCAGAACTTCTTATTAACAGATGGCTTATAACTAGGGATGTCCCAATCAGCATTTTAGGCTTCCGATCCTTATCCGATCTTTGAACCTCAAATCCGATCCGATTTTGAGTCCCGATCCGATATCTTGCCTTTAGTATTAAAATTGATCAAACTCAAACATATTTTTAGCAAGTAACCCAACTTTTTATTAGACTAATATTTTATCAAAAAGCATTACTATTATTATTGTAAAACCCAGAATTAAAGGTCAGCTTCAATTTAATATTTTAGATAAAAGTAAAAAGAAAAACACTGACTTGGTACCGTATTATCCAAAAGAAAGTGCTATCCAAGATCCACTTTTAGCTTACAAGTGCTTAACATATGCTGCCATAAAGTCAATAAAAATAAAGTGCACTGATCACTGAGAAAACATAAAATGCATCATCTTAAATAAACAGATTGACAAATAGTCACATTTAAGTAAATTAATTTGAAACATCTAAAGCCAACTTAAAATATAAACAGCGTTAGTAACGCCGTTACTTTTAACGCCGTTACTCCCATCACTGTCCCCTTGGCAGATTGCTTACCTGCTCAAACTTAGGGTGAATACAATTATCTTTAGCAGTGTAATACTAAATCATTTCGTATGATGATATACGTTGACAGAGAAACCGTAACTTGGACAATTTTAATATTTTGCCCTTACAATTTATTTAGACAATTATTTAGAAATTGCAGTCAGCTTTAAACTTCAGTCGTATTACGACAGTATCCTAGTTTTTACCTGTCAGATCATGAGTCTGCAACCCTGGCTTTGTGCAGTAGATAATACTTATAATGTTTACAGCTTTTTTTTTTTATCATCATCTGCCCTAGCTGGCTTTAATTGTTCATTTCATGCATCTATCTGCCTAACTCTGCTCAGTCTCTAATTATCACTGATCTCTTCCACCTGCGTCTGTTCCTTTATATTGGGCACAGTTCCAGCTATCAGGGCCAGGTCATTGTTTGTTTGATGTCTGTTTGATTGATTTCTGTTTCTCCTGTCTGTTGGTTTTGTTAGTTTTAGTTATTTCCAAGGTTCATTTCCCCATTTTCAGTTGGAGATTACTCTTGAGCCCTTGTCTCCAGGTGAGTTAATTCCCTAACCAGTGTTGAGAGCGTTTCAGCGTTTCCCGAGTGATTCTGATTTCCTGATTCTGTTCCCTCTAACCCACTGTCCCTGTCTGATCTGTTCGCCTGAACCATCCCTGGACTCCTGCTGGATTCTGCCTGTCTGCATCTGTGCATGTCCGTTGGGGCACGCTTCTGAATTCGAACCTCCCTTCACGTTCTAAGGATTCCTCAGACCCTGGATCCCTCTGTTCTGGTTTGGGTCGGAACCTCTGATAGATCTGAGGTTTCCTGGATTCCTGAACTGTACCTGCCTGCTCTGTCTTCCCCTGACCTGGATCGGCTTCCTGCAAGTCCTCCGGGGCTGCAGCATCAGGGACACTCTGGGCTCATAAAGAAGATGTGTCTTTTATATTTCAAACAGAATGGTTTAGTATTGCATTTTTAATAAAAGTCTAACTGGAAAACAGCAGAATAAACACAATCTCTTTGCATCAACAGCAAATCGTTTTAGTAAGTTTAAAAGAGGTTTTAAGAAGAAATTAAAATAATTAATATAACTCAATCATATTTATTCTGATTATTCTAGCTAAACGTTTATTGTGTATGGTTTCAATTATTATATAGATGTATTAAATTTGCCTACTATATCTAACGATTGTAGGAATCAAAGTCTCGATTCATCTGATTAACCTATTTTAATTTATTTAATTCAAATGGCAACACCTGCTAATCTTCCATTGCTTTTTATCTTATATTGGGCAGATCATGGGAAGCAAACATTTATATTTTTTCAATTTAAATCTCAAAACAATACATTTTATATTTTGCTATTTGTAGCAACAAAATTGCCCACTAAAAAGACAAGAGAGTTTCTCTTTAGCTTGCGTAATTTCATTTTACTTTATTTTCTTAATTACATTAATTAAATATATTAGATTAATTTGATTGTAATTAGTTTTTGGCATCGTCTTATGTTTTTATTTTTATTTTTGCAGTACAGAGCCTATTTCACTTCCGTTACTGACGTACTTCCTTCCAAATGAAAGACACAGAAGGGGGGGTGTGATGTTAAACAAAGTTTAATATTAATGATTAGGCTATTTCTATTCATTCAAGCGTGTCCTAGTTTAATATTTATACTAAAATAAAGTGTATGCTAAAAGTGAATATAAGCCAAACACGCTTTCTAAATGAAAATTATTTAGCTCGCCACCCCCCTTTTTTTCTGACATGGTTTCTTCCATACTCGGTTTGAAGCAGAAGCGGGAGACATTGTTGTTATACCTCTGCTGTTGTCTTTTTCCGGGAAGAAATAGGTAAAGAAAAGTAAAAAAGTGAAAAACTTACATAGAAAAAAAAGCTGTAGATTGAATATACAACCGTATAAAACATGGTTATATGTTGACCGAGCTCCTTATTTCTGTTTACGATGTCGTGAAACTATGCTAATCTTTAAGCTAGTGTTAGCAGATCAATATGGAAGGCAGTTAAAATAAGAGCGTTTAATTCTTACACCCTTCGGTTTGTTTCCTACAGGATGGATATAACGAGCTCTCTAAAGTCTCTGCTGTTGGCCATCCGACAGTACAGAGACAGCAGGACTGCTCAGCATGCTGCCCAGCTGCACAAACAAGTGGAGGTGAGAGCGTCTGACAGATCCTAGCAGCTCACAAACCAAACAGTATTCATCAAGGTTGTAGTAAAGTATATTAAGGCTGTAGTTGCACTATAATTCTGGCTTTATTACCTTACTACCTTTTTGAAGGGTTTCAGATGTAACATTTAAGGATACAAATCTCTTTTGAGCAGTTTTTATTGTTTTATTATTATTTATATAACCAATGTAGACTCCTAGTTTAGACAAAGACCAGATTTTTGGATAGGCTTTAAGGTCAGGCGTAAACGTAGTAGGCTTTATTGCTATCTTTGTTCAAACTAAAGCTGTTCAGATTAGGATGAAATTGACTTTTTTAATTTTTTTTTTTTACCCCTTCCAGTCTGCACACTGCACTTATTCCACAACTGTCCCACAGCATGATTCTGCCCTTACCATGCTTGATGGTTAATGCTGTTTGAAAAGTCTAAACTTTATTTGTTCAACAGGGCTTCTTTGGTTTTTCTGTAGGGGTCTTGCAGTTTCTCTTTATGCAATTAAAACCTTTGTGAAATTGTTTAGCTAATTAACACTCTATGGCTTTAGATAAAGGATGGATACATGGAATATTCAGCAGAGTGTATAACCATGATGCCTAAATGTTATCTAGTATAATCAAGGAGGTCAAGAAGACTGAATCCTAATTATAAAAGTGAACTAGAATGTGTTTCAGCTAAGTGTTAGTTTAAGGGTGTGCATGTTTATGCCACCATGTAAGTGCAGATTTTAATGTTTACATCTTTTGATTTAATAAACACTTTATATGCAGGAGAAATATCACATCTGGTCAAGATTTTTAAAAATTATTCATCAAGATCTTATTTGAACAAGAGCATGTTTGTGTACACTTAAGAGATCCATTATAAGCTCAACATAATCAAAGGGAAAGGTTAATGGTGAGTTCTTTTTTTTTGGGTTATTTTTTTTACCAAGGAGTTTGTTTCTGATCGGAGTTGAGATCTCTTTATGCTTAAATAGTTTAGATAAAACTGAAGCCCACCAAGTTATGATTCTTTAAACCTTTATAATAAATAGAAATATCTTTGTTAATTTTAAACCAATAAAAGCCTTCTTGTAGTTAAAGAAAAGCTTTAAGGTCTCTTTACCTTCACCTTCAGCTCCTTTCATATACTTTTTTATAAGTTTTGAATGAGCACCCTGTCTTTATCTCTCCAAACTTTTAATATGAATTTTCATCAAAAGAACCAAAATTAAAAGATTGCTTACATTTCAAATCTGTCCAGAGTTTGAATGTTTTCGGTTCACCCCTCTGTTGCTTACTTACCTGTTGTGTGTTTCAGGGAATTTCCCATCTGGAATTTGACCGCCTGCTTTCCTCGGCTCACTTTCTACCCACTGAGTGTGTGAGTGGCCTGGTAGAGCTGGCAGGAAACCCAAACACAAGTCCTGCCCTGACCAGCGCCATCATCTCCCTGCTGGCCCAGCTGGGTGAGGGGCCCCACTAAATGGGGCAGTGATTGGGCCTTTTCTGGATCGCCGTCTTTTATGTTTCTCTCTCTGCTGCAGGGAATGATGATGCCAGCCGGGAAATTCTCCACAAAGGTTACAACCTGACCAGCACCCTGGCTGCTGTCATCCACTGCCACAGCAGCACACCTGGAGAGCCTCTGGTGCTGCAGGTAGGCTTCAGCCGCCGCTGCTAAATCTGGCCCCTGGGCCTATAATGATATGGTATAACCAGTTCACTTAGAGTAATACCATGTAGATGCATGGGTTGTCAAGGTTACAGTACAAAGAAAAGGTTTGATTTTTATTTATTTTACTACACCTCTGTTTGATTTATTAATTTAAAACATCTGATAGGTTTTCAGATGCTTTTATTCTTGAAAACTTCAAATTACCAGGAAGAGTTGGTGACTGTAGCCTTAATACTCCTTCATATGATCATTATTAGCAGATATCTGCTTATGGACTGAATCCTGAAGGATGATGATCAAATCTAGTCTTTTAGGCTTTGGATTCTCCACAGGCTGCCATCAGCTCTATGGTGTCATGGCTTTATCTTGGGGGTGATGCTGTTTGATTCGGGCCATAAACCATTTCTACGCCTTTGGCCTGATGTGCATAGATGCAGGTTGAAAGGTGCTAAATTGTACCCTGGTTTCGGTATGTATAACTGAGAATGTTGTGGGTGATTTGCCAAGACCTCTGTACAAATATTAAGATATGCAAACTAATTGGGTTCTTGATAATAATCAGTATTAGCTGGTGTCTGGTAATCTGGCTCTGACAAAAAGAATGAGATCCCAGATACAAGCTGCTGAAATGATGCAGGGCAGCTCTTCAGAGATGGGATGGGATGCCCCCTTGGCGTTCTTTTTGGTTAGCAGGGTTCTGATGTGCTTTAAGTCGGCCGCTACCCTGAACTTCAATGAGCAGGAGAACTGTGCTGGTGCTGCGCCAGTGCCCAACCAATCTGATCATTTGCATATAAAGGGGAGATAAGAACATTGCCTCCTAACAGGAGAAAGGAGAAAATAACAAAAGAAATAAGCTTAATTAGCTAAAGGAAAAGATTAAAAAGAAAGTCTTGCTTTACTCTTTAGAGTAGTACTGTGTATTTTATTTTCTTCTTGTTTTCCAGTGTCTTCAGGTGCTGCAGAAGCTGACGTACAGCACTCATAGCTTCCAGTTCACAAGCTACATCCAGGAGCTCATCGCTTTTCTCCTGACAAACATGTAAGACCCTTGAATTCTTAGTGCGAGCAGTTGGATCATTTGGCATGTGTTGCTGCCTGTTTATCTTCTCACCATTGGTGTATAACCACAGACAGTCTCAGAATGAGGAGATCCTCGTGCACTGCCTCGCCCTCATGGCCAACCTTTGTCGTGACAACCCCTCCGTGCAGAGCCACATCAAGTCAATGGTGAGGGTCTCACAAGATTACACTCTAAAGTGTTTTTTATTTTGCTTTTTTTCGGTTAGAGAAAATAAGTCGCATGATTCTGATATGAGTGCTCATGTCTCCCTGGAAAATTCTGGTCTGCACTGATTGATTATTGGGTAATCATCAGAACTATGACTCGGAGTCGTTCAGATAGAGCTTCCTAATCAAACTTCCTGTCGTTGAGGTTGGTTTTATATTATTAACAGATGAATAAATATTCTAAGACAGATAAAGACATTGTTAGATTAGACTGTTTACAACAATGCACCCTCACTCCCTCTGCTGATGGAGACGCCTCAGAAAGTCTCCCTTTAAGCCGGACGTACACTGAGCAATTATTTTTTTCAGTCGTCGCATGCAGCTGCTGCTCACACCGTACGACTAACCGCAGGGTTTAGTTGTTCTGTGTGAGTTGTTCACAGCTCACCAATTATGTTCGCCCCAACGCTCTCATGCGATCTACCTGCTCACATTTTATGACTACAAACCACGTCGGATTCAGCTCCGCACTGAGCTAGAGCTGCTCTGACTCGTCTATCCAGAAGCCAAACAAATAGAAGGGTGATATTGAGCTCACTATAGTGAAACTCGCTGCCTTGGCAATTTGTGCAATTTTGTGCTGAAAGCCCTAAAAAGAAAAGGCGACGACGTATTTGGAAAAAAGCCATAGCTGAGCAAACGTGGCTGCTACGGTCTGTCAGTTTTACAGACAGAACTGTATTTCACTCATTGCACCCCTGACATGCTGCTGTGTTTACATCTGAGAGGAAGAAGAAGAAGAATCCTTCTTTGCACATGCGCCCTGAGCGATTTGCCCACGACGGTCGGGAGAAAATCAACCATTTTCTCCCGACCTCACGATTCCTGATTGGGAGGTGGTGGTAAAGGCTGATTTCCCCTCGTAACCTCGTGTACACTACACAACGCACAATCAGGGTGAAAATTGCTCAATCGAAAGAAAATCGCACAGTGTACGCCGGACTTTAGTGATATATATATATATATATATATATATATTTTTTTTTTTTTATTGCGAAGGGAAAACACTCTCCAAGCCAACCCGAATCTGTATGATAACTAATTGCTCTTTGAATTAAATAACTAGTTGTTCCCATCTGGGTCGGAACCACTGATCTTTATATATTCCCTGGATTTCTGATTTCCCGTTGTTGGTACCGTACTCCCTAGTTAGACCGGTCACAATGTAAACAATCCGTGCGCTACAGCATGGAACAATGATGATGTTCTCTTTTTCAGGGGGACTCAAGACTTTAAAAATAAAGATAAATTCATCACTTTGACACATACTGGCTGTTTCATAGCATAAGTAGATTCCTTTAACTTATATTTAAAAAAAAATAGGCACATCACATTGCATAGTCAGTATGAAGTCAATGATGTCTATAAATCATGTAAAATAACATATTATAAACATCCATCACAGTAAAATGAATGTGTTAATGGAGCATAATAATACAGGTGTGCCCAAAGTGCTAAACTGATTATTTACACTACAAAAACGACGGCGTCATCCACTTGATAAATAATTACTACACTGACATTTCACAATTAATCACTTTCTATTTCCTCTACTTTCTGTTTTCTAACGTTAAACACAATGTCAATGGTTAACTTAGTTAATATATTCGAGTCAGTCCAGAATAGCCAGACTAATGTTACGCTACATACTATACTATAGGACACATTGACGTATATGCAGGTTTTCTTGGTTAGTTCATCCACTGACTGAAATGACCTGTGGAGCGTCTTCTCACAGCCGGCTAACTGCTTGTTTCTAGCAGTCAAATGCTACACATGTTAGCATTTTTATTGTCATCTCCATGAGTGTGGGGAGTACCCATAAGGCGGCCGATGGCTTCACTTTGTTCGGGCTATCAGCAGCCCAGTGAGTAGATGGAGATCAGTGAATGGAACCAGCTACTGGGAGGCTTTTCGCTTTTTGCATCACTGTGAAGGAATTTAGTTTTTCTCATTAAGGTCATGTCCCTGATTCTCATTCAGAATTCACTCTAGACTTTGACATCTATTTTTTACGGCTTTGATTCCTTTTTTTCTTAAAGTGTTTGTTTTTAAAACATCAGATTTATCAGAACCCCAAAGGATGAGAAGTTTGTTTCCTCTGCCCAACTAATATTCTCCCAAAAGTCTTCAGATCATGAATCAGGAGCTTATTTAATGGGGTGTTTTTTCCCAGCCTCCCATTTTGTTACTGAATCATGATCTCTGACCTACGCTTATTTGGTTATGTTCTATAGGGTATTTGGTGCTGGTCAAATACCATATATATATATACCAGCTCGCATAGTATAAAACTCGGGATCATTTATCCGACTAGCGGGCATCTGTGAACAACTATCTATATCAAGGAGACTCCTGGGAGACTTGGGATGTCTGTTAGCGCCCCCAGCCACCTCTTCCAGCTGAAGACGGGCGGCTCGTGGCTCTCTGTGTGTCAAACTTGCTTGCAAACCTTCCGCCACAACGATCCCGCCCCCTTGATAATCGACTAATCACATTCACTTCATTCACTCGGGCAAAGTCGGGCACCACTCGGGAGAATTTGGAAATGCATCAATTGGAACAGCAGCTTCCCTACGACTCTAAAAAGCCTAATTAGTTCTGGTTTACACAGCTGTAAACCAGAACACAACTGTTCATGCTTGGTAATGGGATAGAATCTTTTTCTTAGACATTGTCTTCAATGATGATTTTTTTTTTATGTAAATTTTAAAGAAAAATTTAGTTTTTTTAAATGTATGTTTTTTAATATGTTTCTAATTTTCAAAGGACAACGTGAGGCGGTTTTACCGAACTCTGTTCAACCTCATGGCTCATAACAGTCTGACTGTGGTGATCTTTGCACTGTCCATTGTGGCCAGCCTCACTCTGAATGAGAAGGTGGGAGAGAAGGTAAGTAGGAACAACTCTCTCCTGTTTTTATCTAAAAAACAAACAAAAGGTGAAGAAACTCCGTTTTATCTTCCTAAAGTTAGCATTTTAGTTGTTTTGGGCCTTCTTTGGGTTTACTGGAAGATGCATTTCAACACCAAGGATTCCCCTAATTTATAGCATATGTTGCAGCTGTGCGTTGTTTTCCAGTCTGGAAGAAACTGTCAGCATTATTTTGCTTTTCTTAAGAGGTGCTGAACTTCAGATAAATTTTTTATTTTTATTTTTTTGGTTTTTATTTCCCATCAGTCGGTTAATTTTAAACACAATTCTCAACATTTTTTTTCCTGCAGTTTTTTGATGCACAAAACATCCATCAAACTTTCCAGCTGGTGTTCAACATCATGGTGAACGGTAACGGCTCTCTGACCATGAAGTACGCTGTGAATGTCCTCGTCGATCTGTTGAAGAGCTCCAGAATAGTAGATTACCTCACCAAGTGAGCTGGTCTTTAATGCCCTTTACACTTAGTGTTTACCACTAGAAGCTGCACTGGGCATCTGTCTGAAAGACCAAATCTCTATTTCTAGGTATCAGCACCTCTCAGCATGTGTCTCGCAGGTTTTGGGGCTGCTGCACTGTGAAGACCCTGACTCTGCAGCCACGGTGAGACACATACCTTTGAATGAGCTTCACCTCTAAACAAACATGAAGCAAAGCATGCTATGTCCAGGACATCCTGCTTTATTGGGACTCCAGCTTTGAATCTGTTGGCATTTGTTTCTACTGACAGATTTATTGCATTTATCGGGCAAAAGGCAGCAGAATGTTGACAGGGAATGGGGTTGTGGTGGATAAGTTGGTTTAAAAAAAAAGAAAACTGCTTTCTTAGCTGAAGGATAATATAATCACCGGCACAGGGGGAGGGTATGCACAATCAAACAATACTTTTTAGCCAGCCCTTTCTGCACATACACTGCAAAAAACTGAAATCTAAAGAAGTCATTTTTTTCTTCAATTGAGGAGGGAAGAGAGACACTTTGTCAATGGAACAAGAAAATTTATATTTAAAATGTAATAAGAAAAAAACTATTGCATTGTCTTATTTTAGGTGCATGTTATCAAAATGTCTGATTTTAGGAGGAAATATACTCATTTCATTGGCAAAACATTTTATTTTTACTCAAATTATGGGTAAATACTCATGTCCCAAAAAAAAAAGAAACAAAAACTGAAAAGGAAGCAGGATAGAAATGAAAAAATAAATTGAAGAAGTATGATAAAAACATTTTAGGTATAGGTAAAATTTTCAAGTTATTTAAAGACGGGAGGTAATTTATGACAGGCAATCATATTTGGGCCTGTAAATGTCGGCTAAAGCTACCGGTGGTTAAATGAAAGCTTAGTAGAGGCGACCGGGGAGCTCCTGTCCAGTGAAAAATCAGGAATATTGGATCCCAAATTTAGTAATCCAGTTTTAAGCGTATCAACACTTTTTTGTGTTTGAGCTCTGTTTTGTTATACTGTTGTCGCTGTCACGTTAATTTATTTTTATTTATACATCAATACCTTTCGCTGGTTCCACGACAAGTTATTATGTCAAATTGCAGCATCCTACTGTTGTACTATTTCTAGCCTTTCTGTGTATATTTACCATAACAACATGTAACCGGGATTATGTCACTGTGCATGGAAACAATTAGTCAATAAGCCAAAGCGATGAAGTCAATCGAGCGTTTAACTCCCAGTGTAGTTGTTCAAAAAAGCAAGAAAGAAAAGTCCAAGATGTAGTGCTGTGGGAGAGACCTATTAAAGAAAATTATTAAGCACAGGCCTTTAGCTAGGAATATTTGATAGGCTGTAAACCTTGGTGTACCACAACTTTAGGCTTTGCACGGCAGCGCAAGCTTCGTAGGACTAATTGACAACTGTCCTTCCTGGTAGGGAACAGTAGACATTGGAAGGCTAATTTGGGTTATAATCCCTGCTGGTCTTCGAATTGTTAACTGTAAGAGTTGGAATGAAATTCTTTTTAGTACATATTGAAAGAAAATAAGAGTTCTAAAGTGATACCTAACTTTAAGTTAATATTGCAGGAGATTTCCAGTAATTCCAGGTTGAAACCAATTATTACTAATTCAATGTTGTTAATCTTTAACACTAACTTTTATTCAAGTCACATTTCTTGTCTGATTGCTCTTGAAGAAGCTGAAGATTTCTCTCTCTGTAGTTCTATCATTTTTTTCTCTTTTCATTTTCCCCAAATTCATAAACTCCTCATCAGTTATGTTGAAGAAAAATTAAACAAATAAATCTTAGTCCACAAACATCCTTATTCAAATGTTCACTTAAATTTTCCCCTTTTATGCTCGAATATCAAACATATTTTCAATTCAAACTATAGATATAAAATACATTCTAAAAATCAACGGCTTCAATCATGTTATAAGCCATGGTATGAGTTTAGTCTGTCAAAGAGGCTGCCTGCAGGAATATTAAATGTCCAGCATGTGTCAGTGTTCACTGCCACAGTATCGACACAATATCAATACAATTTGCAAATGTGTTGAACGCTTCATGCCGCCTCATGATCCCATCACTAACGGACAGTATTGTCCCAAAGAGCAAACAAACATCCAAAATAATCCCATGGTTATCAGGCATTCCATGAGTTTTCCTAAACTTTTCAAAGTTTCAAGCTTACTTGTTTCCAAACAGCACAACATGCTTGTTAGGGGTGTAAATCACACCCATCGTGGCGATTCGATTCAGTATCGATTTCCTGACCCAGCGATTTGATTATTTTCGATACTCAAGAATGCCCCACGATTCGATTCGATTAATCGATTAATTTTTTTTTTTTTTTTTTTTTTTAGACCTTAAAGGCTAAACAAAGTTTCAAGTTTGAAATAAATCAATGAAAGCTGTAGTATCGGTATGCATTTTTTTTTTTTTAGAAACAACAGCAAATAACAGAAGTGCAATGCAATACCTCGGCTCCAGACGTCCCGCCCCCTCCACAGACGCTCCGCTGCTCCTCTCCCAAATTGTAGCTGACCGCAGACAGTGCAGCAGACAGGAGGCCGGCTTGGTTTGTTTTTATGACCGAAATTGCGGAAAACAACTCATTAAGTTTGACCCGCTAGAAGAGCGAGGTGCACGAAAAGGGTCCCAGCGATCTGGCGCATCTTGCTCTTCTAGCTGGTCCAACTTCACGAGTCTCTTTCCAAAATGGCGGTCATACAAACAAAACAAACCGTTAAGGTACCAAACAGGAAATACGCACAGTATAGAGCGGATGTAGATTTGACCAATCAGAGGCCTCCTGTCTGCGGTCACCTACAGTTTTGGGGCGGAGGCATATCTTCGTTCACTGCGACACGCAGACGACCTGGTTTCTGAGTATAAATCAGCGGGTCTAAAACTCCAGAGAAACGGTCTATTCTTTCCCTGATTCCCCGTTTCCACAACAGGCTGTTGGGTTATCTTAAGGTCCCAGCTCTCTCTCACCATCCTGCTACTAAATACCAAATGATGTATTTTTGAATATTGGTCATAATTAAAAACATTAACAAGATGTGTAATTTATCTATTACTATTGAATATGGCTTGACTGTGGGAGGGAGACAGACATACACTAGGTGATGGCATCTGCTACAGAGGAGACAAAGGAAGAATAAGAGTTAAGGGCTGGGCAATTAATTGCATTTGCAATATCATTGCAGTTAAGAAAAATGCAATTCTCAAATCACAGAGGCTTTCAGTTTTTATTCACAATACATTTAACAAGAGTAAGACATTAGTTTTCTCCCTCCCACCCTTTAGGTGGTGGTAATACGATTAAAGTGGGCCTGCTGTCACACAGGAGATAAGAGAGTTGCAGCTAGCTCCTACATCTATGCATTATTGCAGAACTAAGATATTTTTCATGCAAATGTTGCAGTAAAGTCCTGCAGCACTGGGCTCTGGAAGAAGACTTTTAAATGGGAACAGTTTTTTTTTCATTGGCCCCTTGATTTTACATTATTAGATCATGTTCTACTCACCCATATTAGTTCTGTGTCATTTGGAGCAGTTCTGAAAATATTCCGTTAGGTTATATCCAAGTAACGCCTTCCTATACCTATGTCTTCCTATATTGTATTGTATTTTATTATTATATTTATTATAGTTTATCATTATATATATATATATATATATATATATATATATATATATATATATATATATATATATTACTGTAAATTTACAGTCCTTTTTACTATTTTTCAAGGCTGCACTTTTAAAAGATGAAATTGTCCAGTGAGCTGTTTCCAAACGAAATTTCTTTTTGTTTTGCCAATTTGGGCAACTGAACAATGCCCAATAACTCGTTGCCCATCGTCTCTAAAAAAGTCTATGGGCAACGAGTTGAAGGAACAGACTAAACCGGTCATAATTTATTCTTTATGGTACGCCAGCATTCATAACATGCAGGCGAATCACTGTCGCCCAGATATCCGCGGTTATATTTTTTACATTTATATATATTTTTTAAACAAAGCGGAGTGTGTATGATGTCATCAGCCAGCGCCGGCTACCTTTCATTCATCCTGTCCGCTGAACTGCTGCTAGTTTTACTCGCATGCCTTAAAGAAACATCACAGATATATTCCCTGTCTATCATATTGCAAAAAGTAAAGGACCGTTTCACTTAAACTCTTGCTGCCGTTTAAATCTGATGTAGACCTGTTTTCCTGCTGCAGGTGCTGGAGCTCCTCCTGGCCATGTGCTGTGTTCCAGGTCTGCGCTCGCAGCTCTGCGATGTGGTTTTCAGACCAGCCAGACCCAAACTCAGAGTTGCAGCTCATGGAGAGGGAGCCGGAGGACGGAAACCAGTGTGCGGTCTGGCTCTGGTGCAGTGGCTGAGCTCGCCTGTGGAGGGCGCTGAGAAATGCTTGTTGCAGACGCTGCAGCTTTTGAATGAGCTGCTGGAGGTAGGAAGTATGGACAGAAACTTGTGCCATCAGAAACTGAATTTTTAAATACCCACAGTAAATCTGTGTATGCTAAATTTGAAATGAAAGCTCCAGTGTGTAATATTTAAAGGGGCTTACTGACGGTAATGTAATATATTATACATAAGTAGGTTATTTGTTATCATCTTCAAACTGAAAATCTCCTCCTTTAAGTTTGCATCACCATAGAAATTACTATTATAATTACTTAAGAGCGGGTCTCGCATTTATGGAGGCAGACATCTTTGAGTTATGGCAGCATAGAGCTGACAAACTGACAGTAGAGATCGCCATTACTGTCTGACTGCAGTTAGGCTTTTATAAGATCTATACCCTATGCCAGGCATCCCCAACCTTGGTCCTGGAGGCCCGCTGTCCTGGAGGTTTTAGAGGTTTCCTTGCTCCACCACAGCTGATTTTAATTGAAAGCTGATTAACAGGCTTTTGGTCTACTGCAATCATTATAATCAGCTGTGCTGAAGCAGGGAAACCTCTAAAACCTGCAGGACAGTGGGCCTCCAGGACCGAGGTTGGGGATGCCTGCCCTGCGCAGTTCTATGTAGTTCTAAAGTTCAGATTGCTTTTCATACATCTGGGTCTTTGAGAAAGACTGAAGTAATCAAACACAGATTCATATAATGTCATATGACTAGCAGGTTTGTATTGGATATATAACATGCATACGAAGCGTCAGATAAACAAATGTTCCTGCATGTCTATTAGCCTTATTTTGGCTTAGAAAACATGCAGATTAAACCAAACAAACGGGTCTGCCCCTTTGGAATGGGGGTCGTTTGGTTACTTTTTTAGCATGTAATATCCGATACCTGTCTGTCTCTCGAAAGGGGGTTCGCTTCCCATCCAGGAAGATGTTTTGCTTCCTGGGTGGGAACGAAACGTCATCAAGCTTGGAAAGAAAGTACAGTGGATTGTTTTTTTAATCTTTTTTGGAATGACTATGACCTGGATGACTGGGAATCCACCCAATCACTTTGCAACTGTTCTTCAGTTCTTTGCTGCTACCTAGAGAATAAGCCTTGCTTCATCAGCTTTTTATGCTGGACACCAACCAGGGTTTAGTGACATTAGGGAATAAAATGGATTCTGCAGACATGGAAGGTGGACAGCAATTACATGAATTAAAAATCCTGCTCATGTTTCCGTTGTTTTATACCAAGCAAACATTTATAGAAAAGGATCTACGGTGTTGCTCTTTTTAATGTGAACACACACTATATTTTATTATCTGCTCTCAAATAATTTCACATTTTTCCATCCCATAAATAATTTAAAATAAACTCTATGCAGCAGCACGGTCATATGAATTATTTTTATTGTGATAATCATGCTGGATACAATACCAGTTTGGGTTGATACTAAATGCAGGTGTTATTTGTTTATATTTTTGTCATTGTTAATTTTAGATTTCTAGATTATTGGCACATCAAAAGGATAATAATACTATTTCATAGAATCTGTGATTCTGTTGAGAAAGCGTTTGATAAAGCTTTTACTATGATTTATTATTTACCAGGGTGTTGATAGCTAGTTTAGATTTTTAGTATTTTGACATAATATCTGCAGCTATGAACTTTAAAGCAGTTAATTTTCTCTCCTGCATTTGTTTGAGTCTGTCGTTCCTCTTCAGTCCTTATCTTTTTTTTCTGTCCATCCAGGAGTCGCTGGGAGCAGAGAGGGTGTCTGAGTCCGTGTTGAACTTTGTGGAAATGTTGCTTCCAGTCGTCTTGGGGCTGCTGAAAGGCCCCGTTCAAGAGCAAGGAGACGCTCACCTCAGAAAACACTTCCAGCGCGTCACCCACATCTCCACCCTGCTGCTCAATATCCTTACTAGTTAGACTCAGCGTGTCTTTATTAGTACATTCCAGCTTACTTGAGCCGTTTAGAGGAGGGATTCTGAAGCTCAGAGCTCCAGCTGTGGTTGTTTGTGTTTTATATGATTCCTTTACCAGCTCTACCCCTCTGCTGCGTGGAGGCCACCAGATCTATGGTGTCCTCTCAGGTGAGCGCTCAGCTCTGCCTGTCTCAGGTAGAGATACTCCTCTCCTGTTGTCATAGCTACAGCTCCCTCACCTGCCTTTCTCCTGTCAGCAGTAAGGACCTCAGGTGAGTCAGAGAAAGACTGCTTAAAGTCACAATCAGAGAGTTTTGCATGACATGTTCTATGTGCAGATTTCTAGTTAAAATAAAGTTTTTGTATTGCAGCAATATGTTATCTTAAATAAATTGTGTGAATTGAGCTTGAAGTGGTGTGGTTTTCATCTCAGTCAGCTGTGTGCAGAAGCTCTGCTGAAGACTCTGGAGTTGATGAGCAAACTGAGGCAGCAGGTGAAGGACATGGAGACAAGCTTCTACAGGATTCTGCAGGTAAATAAATGTCCCCCATCGTCTCTCACCTGCGTTTAAACCTTCAGCCTAATGTTGCCCCCCCCATCAGGACCAGAGGACTGTGACTCCCCTCGCTTTGGCTCTGACGTCCCAAACCAGGGAGCAGGTCCAGACCGGCCTCAGTCTGCTGCTGGAAGCCACGCCCCTTCCAGACTTCCCATTGTCGATGTGAGTTGTTTGCAGGAACCAATAGATTAAGGAGCGGGGACAGACGTGCTGCTGGTCCTGTTACTGAATTTGTCTAACTTTATCGTTCTAGTTTGGGGGAAAGTATGGCCGCCAACAACGCCCTTCAAAGACAGGCGGAGCTGTCGGCGAAGCGTGTCGCTGTGCAGGAGGCCCCGCCTCCCAAGACAAACGGCAGCATGATGGACGTTTCCAAAGGTTACGGAAGCATGAACAACCTGGTGGAGAAGATACAGGCTGGATTGGAGGTGCAAACAGTCTCTAACGGCTTGAACCTGTTCAGATTTTATGATGTCAGCTTTGAGAAAACCAGGAAGTTTGGAGGATTTTATGTGACCGATTGATGCAAAGCAAATGTTATCTTGTCAGTATATTGAGGTTTGCAAATTCAATTAAGTTTTTAGGCCTGAAACTGTTAATCAGATTCATTTTAATGAACTGATTATTAAAATATTTTTCTTCTGATTTAGTAATCGATTAATAATTTACGGGTGTATATAAACTCTACCATTGAAATAATAAACAGACCCACTCGGCAGTAATTTAGGGAGAATGTAAAAAAAAAAAAAAAACATTTTAGTATTTAGGATCAAGAAGCTTTTTTTTCCGTCTGCTAACAATTCATCAAATATTATAGTTTTAGCTTCATCTGCTTTAAATTCTGTATTGAATCCTCTTTAAGGGGCTTTTTGCTGTCTGATTATTGATTGATTAATCGAAAATTAGCAAAAAACTCATTAGTTGCAGCCTTACTTCTTCTTCTTTGCAAAATATTTCAAGCTCAGTCGATTCAGACAGATCATCTGTAGACATCAGTTTTCTTCTCTGGAAGGATTGTGGTCTGTACTTTGACGAGGCCGTTCTAACGTCTTAATCTGCTTTGACCTGAACCGTTTTCATTGTCTCTCATTACCCAAAAAAAAAAGAACCACTTTTGTACCAAATGAAAAGCAGAAGTCTTTAAATATAAATAACTTAAAAGCTGTAACTTGGGTTTTTATGATGATTCTTATCGTCTCCGAGGTTTGTTCATTAATATTTTTTTTCTTTAGTTCAGGCATCAAACTCTGCTGATTGTTGATTTAACCTTTGAAACTTTCTCCAAATCTCCCAAATACACAAATTAGTTTTAAAGGATCTTTTGAGAACACTGGGAACATTTTCCTTTAAAAACATCAGATATGATGATGAAGAAAATAAGTTGGTGTGCGTTTCTTTTTTTTCCTGTTTCTATCCTAGTGCTGCTCAGTGGAGCAGTGGGTAGGACTGCTGCCTTGCAGCAAGAAGGTTGCGAGTTCGATTTCCCGGCCCATGGTCTTTCTGCATGGAGTTTGCATGTTCTCTCTGAGCATGCGTGGGTTCTCTCCGGGTACTCTGGCTTCCTCCCACAGTCCAAAAACATGATGTTAGGTTAATTTGCTTCTCTAAATTCCCCTTAGATTTGAGTGTGTGTAAATGGTTGGTCGTCCTGTTTGTCTCTGTGTTGCCCTGCGATGGACCGGCAACCTGTCCAGGATGGACCCCGCCTCTCGCCCGTTGACAGCTGGAGATAGGCACCAGCACCCCTCACGACCCCAGCAGGGATAAAGCATGATGGAACATTTTATATAAAATGTCTCCTGACCAAACCAGAAGCAGATTATTTCCTTGCCGGTTGTAGTAATATGCTAGCCTGGGTGCCAGTCAGAACTTAGTCCCGCCCACAAGGTTTGAGTTCGGGGAAGTTCGGTCTGGCTCTGCTCCATAGTAGCGCGAGTATTATCGCCCACTGTCAGGCGATCCAATCAAATTGTCAGGGCGGGCTTTATACGATGATGGACAGATGATCAAGAGTAACGTAATCAACCACGTGACCAAAGCGCGCTAGGGTGACAACAATAATGGCTGCCGCTGGAGAGTTTGGGTGAGTAGATTCTGCTATTAGGTCTGTTCTAGAAGATATCGACAGCAAATTAATTTTAAAAGAGGAACAGAGAAACACGATCAAGTCTCATCTTCTTATTCTAGGCGTGAAACTGCACACTTTGATTTTTGTGGACAACAACTATGCCTCGCTTAACATACGTCACGCACTCCGTTGCTCTTATTGGTTGTAGGTCTATCCAATTGAGTGCAGAGGCCTTTTTTTTCCTGGTTCGTTCGAAACACGCCCCATAATCACAGCTCTATGGAGCAGTATCAGACTCATATTCTGACTAGAATTGAGTAGGACTACGTCAGGCTAGTAATATGCACCTACATGCTTTACAGCTGTTCGTAAATGTCTTTTTTGCAGCTCCAGGAACAGACGAAGGACCCTTCTCTCTCTGAGGTCATTGACGTCTATGAGCAGAAATTAGCTGGATTTGCTGTAAGTTTAACAAAAAAGGAAAGATGTTGCAGCAGTGTTGGAGTAGGTTTTGGTATCTGCCTTAAAACTCCGGTTCAGCTAACCTTATTTCATTGCTCCCCATCAGTCTAAGGAGAGTCGCCTCCAGGAGCTTCTAGAGGCCAAAGCTCTGGCTCTTTCTCAGGCCGACCGTCTCATCGCAGAGTATCGACTCCAGAGAGCTCAGGCTGAGGCAGAGGTAAACCTTACATAATGCAGGTGAACTAGTGTGCTTTTAATCATTTATTAATCGTTTGGAAAATGACGCTGCTTTAAAAATGATGACGCATACTGCAGGAAAATCCAGCATGTATTAGTCTCTCTTTCACTGCAATAATCATTGAAAAGCATTGGAAATATTTAGAGCCAAAACCCAGTTTCTCCAGTCTGCATGACCTATGATATAGTTTTAAGGATAGCTCACATAAATAGATATGATATAAAAAGGTCTCATTGCAGGTTTGTTTGTGGCCAAAATAAAGTCGATCCAATCAGGGTTGCTTCGACGATTGGAAGCGATCCTAAAAAGTCGAATGACTCAAGAACACTTGAACCCCTGAAGGGAAACATCTACACCAGAGCTCACGGATTAGCAGACTGGGGTCCGGATCTGGACCCAACTGCTGGCTAATCTGGACCCAACCTGATTTAAAACATTTATAGATTACTGCATGTTGTCCGACGACAGTCTAACTTCACTTGAGCTGCTTCTCCTGTTTATATGGTAAAGTCCTCCAGGCTGCATGTGATACAAATGATCCAAAGAGCTGCTGTCAGTCTGGGTTGCTGCTGCTGCTACTTTTAGACACAGCAGGCAAACCTGTGGCAAGCCGGGCGATGGGAAAGAAGGAGAAGATGATGAGAAAAAGAGAGCAGAGAAAGTGTGGACTGCTGGAAGAACTGTGGTGAACTGCTGAAAGAAAAGTGAAATGGTGCTCAAAGATGACCCTGAACATTTAGAGGATGTTTGGTCAACCTGCTGCTGTGAAGCAGGATTCTCCACCATGAACAGAATCAAAAATAAATATGGATCCAGGCTCAAAATGAGCTCCTTGATATGTGCTTTAGAATGACTTAGTTTCCATTCAAAACAGGTTTAAAGCCTTGCAGGGCAGCATAAAGCCCACTGCCAACATTAAGACAGGAAATAGACAGTTCAGGTATTTTATAAAATATGCGAATCAGGAAATCTTCTATATCAAACTGAAAGATTGTTGCTCTCTACTTAAAAGAACACTTTAGATTTTAAAATGGAAAAATTGTCAATTTTTCTACTATATATTTTTTTATATAATTTTTTTACATTGAATTTTGTAAAATTGTATAAAAATTCAATGTCAAACATGGATGCATAAACACCTAATTTTATCTCAGTGTTAAATTCTGTTTAAAGTAACAGATTATATAAAAAATGTCTCCGGCCCTTTATTGGTTGATGATTTTCGATACTTTCTGATCTGTAATTGGTTCCCCCTGCTCTAAAGGTTATTGATTCAGGTCTAATCACCTTAGTCCTGCCTTCCATACAGTACTCCAACAGACTGAATCGTCTGGCTGAGCTTTATAATGCTGTCTATATCTGGTTCAGCTGTCTGACAGTGAAACATTACTGGTAGCCATGGATACGTTAGACCAGCTATGGTGTCACTCAAGGCCCTGATTTAAGCCCCTATGTTTTTTAAAAGGTGCGTGCTGATGACACAGCAGTTTGTCTTTGGGTCTCAAGCCTGAAGTAATCAAGTGAATAATATGATTCTCATTTAAATACTCATTCTATGGGCAGATCTTCTTATTTACCTGCTCAAACTAATAGAAAATGCACTTATTTTAAGATTCACTTATGACAGTATTTGCGGTGATGGGAAAGAATGAGATCTTCGCTGTTTGATGCTGGATGAGTAGACGAGTCATCAGATGTTATCAGGTCATGTTTACCTCGGTTTCTCTTTAATAGGCCTCCTCATTATCTTGACTTAACCTGAACCATGAGCGGAAGCTCAGATCTTTTTATTTTTTTTTATCTGCAGTCACTCTCCTCTCTGCAGGCTCGGAAGCTGGCAGGTCTGCTGAAGGATACAGAGCGTCGACGGGAGGATCTGCAGGGCGAGCTGAGTAACCAGGTGCTGGAGATGGAGCGAGCTAAAGCCGACATGAAGCTGCTGCTGCAGCACAAAGACCGGCTGCAGAAGGACTCTGAAGAACACCAAGTTCTCAAAGGAGCCTACAACGCCCTGCTCAACAGGTAACAGGCAGACAGATCATCAGAGTAAACCTCACATTTTTTTTCTATGTAAACATCTCTGTTTATGTCCATCAGTAGATCCCGTTAACTTGAAGCAGTTCAGGCTCTGGTCGTAACGTTTGCTTAATGATGCAGATCTTAAAGACGAAACCTTGTTTTCCTTGAAGAAAATGCCTGATCTGATGTGTCTTTTTTATTTTTTTTACTGCAGGTTTAATGAAACAGAGCGTCTGCTGAAGGAGGTGCAGGCGGCTCACATGTCTCTAAACAAACAGAACGACGCTCTGAAGAAAGACCACAAAATGCTTCAGCAGCAGAAGGACAGGTAGGAAACTCTTCATCACAGCCGGAGGCTTTAATGGTAGTTTACTTTCTGGTGTAGGTACCAGATCTGCTGGGGGCCCCGCCCCTTCTTATGACGTCCTCATATGGCAACTCCACTCGGACAAACTTTATTCAACCCATTTCTTAAGGATCAAATCTCTTCTGGAGTTTCAACATATTATTACCCATATTTGCTACTATTTCAAATTGCCGATCTAAAGTAGCCGCAAGTAGAAAACAATCATCGTCAGTCTTGAAGGAAAGTACTGTGTTCTAAGACAGACTGAGCTCTGCCATGTTGACACAGAAGTCTCAGCTTATTTTTATTCTTTTATCAAGATCTGAGCGCAGAGGAAGATCTTAAAAAAAAATCCCTTTCATAGAGATTTTTGACAAAACAGTTATTTTACTTAAAGAAGGCAAACAGTTGTTTTTAACACAAAGCTAAAAGTACTGTAGCTTAAAATGGCTAACTGACCAAGCTAAAAGAGGCTAACCTGTTAGCTTCTGAGCACAGCTAGCTGTAGTGCTACTCAGCTCTCCCGCTTTATAACATGGCCTCGCAGTTACTTTGTTCACCTTAAACAGATTTTTTTCAGTTTTGTTATCAATCAGGTAAAACTTGATCATTCATTAGACACGCTAACGCTACAGATGCTCCCGACGCTGCGTGATGTTATCGTTTTCTAGGAAACCACAATGTTTTACATTATGTAGCAATGTTCAGCCAATCATGAAGCATAAAGGCCAAATCATACTTCTGACACAGCCTCTGCAACTATCAAATCTGTCTCCATGCCCGACCACGCCCCCCGCGCAGAGATTCTGCAACCGTCGTTGCACACCTCAAAAAAATCCTGACTATGCGTCGGACGGTCGCAAACCCGCGCAGACCTCAAGCAGAAGTGAGCAGACAAAAAGCAACTGTGATTGGTCCTTGGTATGCATTTCCGGCTGTGTGGTCGTCCTTCTCAATTCGGTGCCGGGGCGCGCCATTTTTAAAAACCGAGGAGTAATAACAATAATGGAAAACTAGGATGAACGGTTGATGGTGCCGGTTGGAAGTACAATAGAAGCATACCAGCAAAACTGGTTCGCAACCAGACCCAAACGACATTTGATGGGCGCGGCTGCAGAAGTATAATCCGCCCTTAACGTCACTTGCATGCGCAGGACATAAGCAGATCTGGTAGCTACACCGTATGTGAACCAAATAAATATCCAAAGCTTTTCTAATCCCTCTGCTGTTTAGAATCACATCAACGCTGCAGGAAAGAGAGGAGGAGATCAAATCCCTTCAGTCGGACTTGAAGAACAAAAACAGTGACATCACAGGTCGGTCTGAGCCGTTCATGTGGTGAAGCAGCAGTGATTTAGCCTCTTAAACTCGGTTATAGATTGATAATATCGGCTGTAAATCTTTGGAATGCCTCCTTTTATGCTGTTTATTTGTAATTGTGTCCTGTTAGGTCTACACGCAGAGCTGCGATCTAAAGAGGAGGAGCTGAAGCTGGAGGAGCAGAAGAGGAGGGACCTGGAGGAGACGGTGGACCTTCTCAGGAAGGAACTGAGCAAGACGGAACAAGCCAGGAAGGACGCCAGCATCAAGGTAAAAGTTTAGCCGTTAGCCTTTGTCCTGGTTACCCTACAGCTAAAAAAGGAGGCTTTATTTCAACCAAAGCTGTTTGTTATTTACTGGTTCTATAAAAACCCGGTTAAGAGCGGCTTACAACCAGTAAAGTTTGTGGTGAGCGTTAATCCACACAGATCGATACATTTTCTATTCTTCCTGCAGTCAGATTTATAACCACTAACTGAGGCTGCGTTTCCGAACACCAAGCACACAGCTGACCTCCGCTTTATGCTTAACTGGATTTATACGAATCATGTGAGGCAGGATCTGAGGTTTTCCCTCTGCTGAAGCAAGTTAAGACCCTTAGAAGAAACTCATCTCTTATGGCAGCAGCTCAGTCTAAAATCAAAGCTTTAATGTATAAACATTAATGCTAGCTGGAAAAAATCTCAAATATATTTTATATCCACATTTGTGAGATCGTTAAAACGTTTTATTTTTAATTTCATCAGTGTCTGAAACTGTTCATCAGTAATCTAATGATGTCAAACAGAAGAGTTCTTTTTTACTAGTCTTCAAACTGGGAAGGATAAGAGAGCATTTAATGGAGGTAAGACAGATATGCTGCGTTCACACCAAACATGATTTGAGCAGCAAAGAAGCTTCCTGTGCTTCATTTTCAATGCTTTTCCACATTAAGATCAGAAGCACCTCCATAGCCCCACAGACTGATGGTGAGCTGTCACTAGGAAGTAGCTGCCTGAGGCCGGTGTTCTGTCAGATCAGCATACCTGGTCAGATCAGCATACCCATAATCAATACCCATTTATCCCTTTAGTTTATCCCTTCAGTTTTGTATGAAAAATAGACATTAAAATACCTCAACGGGCGTGTATTACTTTAGTCATGTGCAAAAAAAAAAACTATTTAAGGTCAGATCGTCATACGCTTCAAAAAACACCAAAAAGTGAGTAATTAAATAGTCTTTTTGTACACGACTAAAGGGATACACGCCCGACAAGGAAGTTTCATGTCTATTTTTCGTACAAAACTGAAGGGATAAACGCAAATCGGAAGTCTTGCGCGTGCATATTGACTATAGGTATGCTGGTCTGACACCGGCCAGCCTCTCGGGGATTTTCTGCTACTGTTTTCGCTAAACGGAAGATAAAATGAATATGAGCAGTAACAGTATCCTGGTTATGTTTTGCATCATTCAGGACCATAGTGGCCTGTGGATAAAATCTATTTTATCTTTCTCAGATGGCAGCTGGTTGATGTAGCTGGTTTTGATTGATTTTTTCCAGCGTTTTTATTGTCATTACATTGTCACAAGTACAGCGCAACGAAATTTACTCTACATTAACCCATCCCCTTGGGGAGCAGTGGGCTGCCATTGTGGGGCTCCCAGGGAGCAGTCGGGGGGTTAAGGGTCTTGCTCAGGGACCCAGAGTGGCAGTCTGTGGGAGTAGGTTTCAAATAGGGCTGGGCGATAATTCAATAACGATATATATCGATCGATAGACGTGTGGCGCAATAGAAAAAAAGAGGGTCGATAAAAGTTCGATAAAGAAACGCAGTTTTCCTTCCTTCTCATTCTAGCCTATCATGTAGGTTTATGCTAGTCACTACTTCCTCCCAACCAATCGCAATCGCGGACCCAGGCACGCCGTCACAAACCAGTGAAAACGAAGTCTGATAACGCAACCAACTTTTTTTTTATCATCTTAGCCGCTCACACCCGCAGGAGTACGAGCTGTGTAGGCCCCGGCGCGCATCTGCGTCGTCCTCCGAGGAATCTTCGGGAAAATATATATATATTTTCCGTTCTGGGCAGTTTCCCACGTAGTTCTAACAGTTGAGAGAAAAATGCTGAGGCGCCAGAAACTTCAAAGTAATAACTCAGGTTAAAGCAGGAAACTCAGCTGAACCATAACGAGGTGCCAGCAGCACCTCTAGAAGAATGAATGGGGGTGAGAAAAAATGCCCCATAGAAATGTTAGACTAAAGAGTGAGTTAATTTTTGTTTGGGTTTTTGTTCTTGTTGAGTGGAGTTTGTTTACATGGCAGCCTAGTCCTACAATCTTTTAATTACCACAAGCTGGTGGTGTACTATTCCCACCCAAATAGGGTATTCTATTTATTTATTTGTTATATTTCTTTTGGTCACTTTTCTGGTCACTTTAGTTTATTCTTTGTCAGTATTTAATAACATAACTCAGGTCTCTTGAGTTATTTTTCTTTAAAACAATTCTGTTATGGTTAAAAAAGTTGGTTAAATAAATATTTAATTGGAAGTCTGTGTTTGTGTTCTTTATTAAAATTAAATAATTTAGCAATATCATAAAATGTCCAGGCAAAGCTGCACATAAAATATGGTTTCAAATCTTTTCAATAATTATCGATATCGATCAATATGCATTTTTTTTAATGATAAGCTTTTTTTCTATATCGTCCAGCCCTAGTTTCAAATGTCCAACCTTAGGATTCCAAGCTCTATGCCCTAACCATTAGGCCACCACTTCCCTGGTGGCCCTCTCCACTCCACTCAGGATAATGATCCAAAATGAACATAAAAAAAAAAGATGATCGGATTTATTTATTGTTGAGCCTTTGAATCAAATCCCGAACCTTTACTGTGTTGCAGGCATCATCTCTGGAGCTGCAGAAAGATCAGCTGGAGGTCAAGTTGAAGCAAAAAGAAGAGGAGCTTAACAAAAACTCGGCCATGATCGCCATGATTCACAGCCTGAGCAGCGGGAAGCTGAAGGGCAATGTAAACCTATCGCTGTGAGGAGAGACAAATCACCTGGAAGAGGTCGAATTTAATGGACTTTAACCTAAACTGTACTATTTATGCTATGTTTTGTGTTTTTATCCATTTATGTGTTAAAGTTTATGAATTTAATAAAAATTCAAAAGCTGCCGAGACTAAAATGTCTCAAGCAGTGTTGTTTTCGTCAATGATGACAAAATTATTTCGTTGATGCTCCTTTTTTTCATGACGATAACGAAAACTGACGAGCTAAACGTGGATCTTTGATGACTAAGTCTCTGAGTCATAGGTTTGATTTTAGCTGACGTCACTAAATAAAAATTAGCAAGTAGTTGGTTAGACTTATAAACTGCATCATGGAACTGTAATCTGCCAAGCAGTATCAGCCGTGCTGCTGCGTCCTGTTTGGTCACGTAGCCCACCTGCCGTGCAGCGGTGCTCATTCTGCATGACCACAGATGGATCATGGCAGCAGCGACAGGAGAGAAAATAACCCGGATGGTCCGGTACCACGCGCTCAACTCTAACAAATTCTGCTCTTCCAGCTGTGCTTGTGCAGAAATGCGTCTTTGCACTCTTTTAGCTTTCATGCTCCACACTGATGGTTCGCTCTCAGCAGCATGGCTCTTCCTGCTCTTAAGAAACTATATGTGGCTGATCATCCTCTGCCAAGCGTACAAAACCCCTTTGTCTAACTATCATTATTTTATCTCTTCCAGCTCACAATAGGTGATGCTAAACCTTATTTAATTTCTACCAAAATGAATCCCTAAATTATATCCAAACCAAATATTGCATTGCATTCTTTTTATTTTTGGACGAAGAGCCAGGTGAAAAGGTACATAGATTTTGGATGTTTCTCTCTCATTGTTCTCGTTTATATCTATTCAAATGTAAATGTTTCCTTCTATTGCTATTACAACATTTTCTTTGTTTCCTTTCAATATGTAAAACATTTAGTTCACATAGTCATTTAATTTAGGTCTGGATTGTCATGGTATTACAAGGCAATTATGTAGGTTAATTATGTAGTTTAAATCTACTTTGACCTGAGCAGCGGTAACTAAGGGGTGAATTAAAATAAAGCCATAATTGCCAAAGTAGAAAGAAGGATCTTTTTGTCGTTTTTTTGGAGTATTAAAAATTTGTATTGATCTGTGTGTAATGCATGATTCAGAGTAGATCAGAAACCTTCTAAGTCTAAAACCATTTCTTTATTGTACATTTTGTTAGCTTTCTGTTTTCTATATTAACCAATATGATGTGTTGAACTAGATCTGCTATTTTCACAACTTTTATGAGACACTTTTCTATAAAGTAGAGTATTAATTCATTGAAACATTTTGTGCCAAATTTCAAGTGGTATTACTGGGCTGCTCAGCTCTCTATCGCATCTTGCTGGTTTTCAGCAACTGATCTGTCGTGGGTAAAAATAGAAAATATAAATGCCACTCCTTTATCCCTAAATTCATATCTATACTCAAGGAAATACAAATAATTATTAAAAAATACTTCCAACCCATTTGTTAAAAATACTTTAACAAAATGAAATACCAACACTATCCCAATTCTCCCCGATCTGGGGCAATATGTCATTTGAACCAGGTAGGACAGACATCGGTTTTAGAACATGGTTTGCTAAAGGTTTATGCAAAATCTCAGACTTAGTTGATAAAGGGATTATGATGAGTTTTTTGAAGATTTGAAACAAATTTGACATTCCAACTGAACTCTTTTTTTAAGTTTCTGCAAATCAGAAGTTTTGTAATGGGTACTCAAAAGTCTCTAACATTGCCTATTCTTACTTCTATAGAAGAATTGGTAACAAATGACCATTTGAAGAAGGACCTAATTTCCCGTTTTTAAAACATCATCAAAGACAGCTCCCAGACATCCCCCCAAATACAAACGATTGGGCAGGGTGGAAGACTTGAAATGTAATATATCAAAAGGAAGGGGCAGAGGGCTTTTTGGGAAAGGGGCACAGACAAAATTCCATTTAGAAACCCCAAATTTTTAATTTTAAACCCCAAATACAAAGGTTGTTTGAAACAAAAGTTACTCTAACCCCTACTAAAAAATTTAACCCCAACTTTCCGGAACATTGCTAATGTGAAGATAAAGGAAATTTTTAAATTTAACTTTTTTTTCGAATTTTTTTAAATTTCCCAAAATTTTGGGAAAGGGAGGGGGGTTGGTTTAAAATTTTTAAACTTACCCGTGGGAAATTTAAAACACAATCTCTTTTTCCGGGTTGTGTGTCTTGGGAATTTTTTTCCCACTCAAACTCAAAAAAGAAAGGGTTGTTTCAAAAGTCCATAATTTTTTTGGTTTGGTGCAGGCAAAAATATAGTAAAAGCCAGGTCCGGGGAAACCTTTTAAACCAAAACCCCCCAACCTTAAAACGGGGGTTTTGTCCCACAATATCAAGCCTTTTCCCTTTGGAAAAACTCACCTTGATGATTAAAGGGTAAATACTATGTTTTTAAAAAAGATGGGGGAAAAATTTTTTTTTTTAGCTAATCTTAAAAATTTTGAATACTCAAGGATTGACTGAAGGGTTATTTCTGGAAAAATTTCTGCTTAATGCCCTTTTTTTCTTTAAGTGGCGGGTTAAGTCGGGTTAATTTTCATGCAAATTTCCCAAATGTCCTCACCTGTTCAAAAAATTTTATAAAAACGAAAACTTTGGGAGCCCGGGATCCCCTAGAACCAGGGGGGGCCATGCCTTTTTAACCTCATACCCACCTTGTGGACTGTGGAATTAAAATTTATCTTGGAATAAGTCTAAAACATACCCCCCCGAGATATAAAATTTAAAATATTTTGTCTCCTTTTAATTTTTAAATGTTTTTTCGTCTTGAATTTTTTAATTTTTGTTAATGGTTTTTTTTTTTGGTTTTGTTAGGAAATTTTGGGTGCACTTGTGATTTAAATTTTCCCTGTAGGTCCTGAATATGTAAAAAGACAAACAATTTGGAGAAAAAAAAAATGACAGAAAGGGCCCCCCCCCCCTCTTTATTGTTCACTTATACGTCTTTCCAAAAAACCCCGGGGGACCAACCCCCGGGTTTACCGTTTCCCGGGTTTTTCTTTGGCCTGGAAATTTTTGGTGTGATTTTTATGTGTGAATGTTTTGCCCCGAGTTTTTTTTTTTTTTTTTTTCCTTTTTCTGTGGTGCAGGGGGGGCACAAAGGGGGGGAAAGCGTGGTTGGGGGTTTGTGAGTTTTTTTATTAAATTTTTTTTTTCATAAAAATTTTTTTTTTCCCGGGTTTGGGATCTAACCCCCCCCCTCTCTTCCCAAAAAACATCTCAATTCCTCCGCTAAGTGCGGACCCCATTCCCCCCTTCCTGTTTCCCTCCCGCGGTTTGGGGCCGTCGGGGTTTTCCACCGTGCATTTGGTGGAGTTTCGGGGTTTGGGGGGGAGGCCCGGGGGTTTACTGGGCCTTTTCCTGGGGGACCCCCTTCCCGGGGGCCCCCCCCGGGGCCGGGGCCTTGCGGGGGCACCGGGGGCCTTTTGGGATCCCGGGGGCCCAAAAAACCGGGTTTCACTTCAGGGGGGCCGGGCCCTTCCCGGGCGGAGCCCGTGGACTCGTCCCCCCGGGCCTTCCCCGGGGGGGCCCGGGAAATTGGGGGTGGCTGGGGGGGCCCTCGGGGCTGTTTTTCTCCTCCCCCCCTTGGGGGGGGTCTGATTTCCTTGTTTAAATCCCCCTTTGGTTTCCCTTTTTCCCCCTTCCCCTTTGGGGCCCCTGGGGCGTTTGGGGCTTTTGGCGCGGGGGACTCAGTGCTCGGGGGGGTGTAAACTTTTTTCGGCTCTCC
The DNA here is from genome assembly GCF_016077235.1 of Cyprinodon tularosa. NCBI lineage: Eukaryota > Metazoa > Chordata > Actinopteri > Cyprinodontiformes > Cyprinodontidae > Cyprinodon > Cyprinodon tularosa. The sequence goes on along the minus strand of NW_024038152.1, from coordinate 28,943 downwards.
ACAACCACTATTGACATTTTTTCCTTGGATAAGTTTAAAACATGAAACAAGTGCACCCTCCCCAAACAATTACCGGTGTTTGGTTTCCATACCAGAAGACTCCTTCCAAACAAAAAGTCTAAAAATTCTTTATTTTTCCATTTAACAAAAAAAAGGGGGGTTTTTAAATGGTCCCAGACTTTTTAAATACTACTTCACGATATTTTCAAGGTTTTTGCTTTTTTTGTATTCCGTCCCCTTGCCCCTTTTGGGTTTTCCGTTTTTTTTTACAACTCTTTGGGCCAGGTAAAGGGAAACAGATTTTGAAAATTTTTTGGGGTCATTGTCTCTTTTCTATCTCCTCTTTTTTTAAATTTTTTCTTTTTTTTTTTTCTTTTTTCCCCTTTTTTCTTCTTTTTTGTTTTTCTTGCTCTATTTACATTGAAAGGTTTTCCTTAAATAAACCAAAAATCCCTGCAAAAATTTTATAAAAACCAATTTATATGCATGAAACAAAGGGAGCAATGTGGCAATTTTGGCCCAAACCCCCTGTTTACACTTTGTGAAAAGTAAAGGGTGTTGGCTTTTTTTTGGCATCAAGACAATTGTTTTTAAAATTACCACATTGCCAAAAGGGGGAACACTGAAAAAAAAAAAAAAAAAAAGGGAAAAAAAAGAAAAGGCCCCTCCCCAGGGTAAAAATAAGGGACTTTAAATCAAACCCCCCGGCCCAGAATTTTTTGTTTTGACACACGACTTTCAAAAGTGCAGAATTCTACACTTGACATTAGTCCCTGACAGGGAATCATAGGTAAACTGGAAAACTGAGTTAGTTTTTGGGGGCAAATAAAAAAATTTTTAAGGGGAAAACTGTTTATCAAAAAGTACAAAAAGGGAAAAAAAACCAAACATACTGGCGGGAGAGCGAAAGGGTTTTTTTGACTACTGGGGAAAATAGACAATTTTTTTTCCAGGGAAAAAACTTGAAGAGGCTTTTAAATTGTTAAAAAAAGGCAGATATTTGGTGGAAGCGGGGCTTGGACTTTGTTTGAATTTTTATAAATTTGGGGGATGAAGGGGAAATATTTTCCCCAAATTTAAACCAAGGAAAAGAGGGTTGGTACTGCACATGAAAATTGACAAAAATTTGTTTGGAACTGGGGAAACCTAAATGAACTGTTGGACTTTTTTTGAAAAGATGAAAAAACAAAGGAAATTTTATTTAAAAAAGAACAACCCCCCTTTCCTCCTAAAATTTTTACAAAATACAAAAACAATGTTTTAAAAAAAAACATTGTGAAAACATTTTTTGTACCCAAAATTTCAGTGAATTTTTGGATTTTGGGACCCTTTGTTCATTGGAACCTTTTCTCAGACCTTAAACAAAATCTGTAAAATACCCCCACTGTGACTTTTCAAACGGAAATAATACTTTTGGGGGCAAAAAAACTTTGAACCATTGCAAAATGTACCCATTTATGACAAAGGAAAGGACAGGATTCCTTATTCCCAAATTCCCAAAATTCAAGTTAGAGACATGGTGTACATCAACGCTCAAAAAACGATGGTTGTCTCAACATCTGATAGAGAAATGTTTTTTTATAAAATGTTGGGTGATACTCCAAAGATTCAATTCTGCTTCACGGGTGAAGACATTACAGCTATGGACTACTACCAATCTGGGAATGTAGGAATTTTTATCTGCGGCGACTCAAGAGGATATTTGTATGTGTTCGTCTCATACAACATATTTAAGAAACATTTATACTGCTTTCGACAGGGTCGTAAGTTTTATCCAGAAACTGAAAGTTTCTCATCACTGCTGGAACATAAATGCGACTGCCATGACACTTTGACGGTTTCTGTTTTCAATGACATTTGCAAGCAAGTCAGTTACATGCCCGATTTAAAGTCTGTTATAGTATGTGGTCAAACAGCTTCAACAATGGGATTTATTAAGTGCGTCTTTGAAGAAGGGGAGAAACCCATTATGGTGCTTAATAGCCCAAAATACCAAGAGTACTTCAATTGTGTTGCTTATTCTCCGAGAACGGGCCATATTTTGACGGGGGGACGAAAGGGCAAAATACGCGCGTGGCTTTACCTCCAAACCAGTCATTTTAAAGAATTACAAGGACACAAAAATGTTGTCACCAACATTCTGTACAATCCTGTGGAGAATGTATTCATCAGCATATCATTAGACAAAAAGATACTTATCTGGAGCGACATGAGCCTGACCTGCATAGAGATGCTTAATCCCAGTGAACTGGTACAGAATTCACCAATCACCAGTGCTCTTTACAACGTCTACAACAATGAGTTGTATGTGGCCAACACAATAATTGGAAAACGTTTTGGAAGGGGAACCAAGAAATATCATATGTCCATGACGTCCCATAGACAACCTTTATGCAGTATGCTCTATCACACCAAATACCAACAAGTTATCTCTGTTTGTCAGAAAGGTCAGCTGAAAGTATGGGATATTTATAATGGAAGAGCTCTAATGAATTTCAACATTTCTCCCGAAGACAAAGAAAAAAAATTAATTTCGTGTTTCATTTCCTTCAACGAAACCCAACGCAAACTGATCACAGTTATCAACAGGACAGTTAAACAGTGGAACTTTAACAGTGGAGAATTGCTTGATGTCTTAAAAGCATTTCCAGGTGACATCACCAGTATGCTCTGCACAAATGAAGAAAAGCTATTTTCCACAAAGAATTCCTCAAAAATCTTCCGAGTGGACACTGAAGGAAAATTAAAAGTAGTTTGCGAGCATTCATTATTACTCAATGTCTGCTCCATGGATTACCATGAAGACATACTTATCTCAGCATGCACCGATGGAAATATTCTCACCTGTAATTTAAAATCATCAACAAACAGCCCACAAATATACAATGTTACATCATACCACAATAAATTTCTCGATTCTACGAAGATGGTAAGTAAAGGAACAAAAAGAACTTATTTGGTGAAATGTCTCAGGACCAGAGAGGTTAGTTCTCAGTTAGCTACACTGTTAATTATAGCGGGTTCCTACGTTACTGCCTGGTCAACAAAAGCAAATGGAGGAATGATATGTAGGTTCAAGCTAGTAAAAGGGGATAATGTAAAGATTACTTGCGTGTCGGTGTCAGAAAAAGACACAATTCTTGTCACAGGAGATAGCAAAGGAGTAGTTTGTTTGTATGATATTCAGAAATTTGGCCTTCAAACAACAGTTGAAGATGAAAAATTTGAGACAATGAATGGGCAGAAATTCCCCTTACAGTCTCCTCCGCTGTTAGCATCATGGGTAGCAGGGCTTTCTGAGTTGGTAAGTGTGGCATGTGATCCTGCTGGTGAAAAAATAATTACTGCAGAGTTGAACTACAATGTGAAACTCTGGACAAACACTGGTACCCTTGTAGGCCTCTTTGGGAAAGATCAATGGGAAAACATGACTCCATTAGAAACATCATGTATGAATCCGGAAATTGATTTAGAGGAAATGACATACAAAGAAAAACAGAAAGATTTACTTAGACAAAATGCTGAACATAGAGAACTTAAACAATTAGAGAAGGACATAGCAATGTATGAGAAAAAAGTATTGAAAAAGGAAACAGCAGCTTTATCACCAACACCAGAAGAGTTACCAGTCGAAAAACCCCAAAAGAAACGACCGCCACCCAATATGACAAAAATAAGCCTCAAGGAGTTGATAGAACCATCTAAAAAGTTGCCTCCCCAACAGACCAAGCATAAGCCACACCGAGTGGAAGACATGCCAGAGAAGAAAACAGACACTGTTCGACAACTGCAAAAACCCTCAACAAGCCCACAAAAGCAGCCAGAGGGGAAGACAGTAATCACAGATGAAATCCAAGTCATAAAGGACCCGATGAAATCTCAACAAATGAAACCACCACCCACAGACCAGACTAAAACAGCAACAAACACCTCCCATTGCACATCATTTCCAACAACATCAGAGGAGTTTCCAGTCATAGAAACCCAAAAGAAACCACAACCACCAACTATGTCTAAACCAGTACACTTAAGACAAAGTAGAGGCCTAAGACAAAATAGACTTCTGGAGAAAACAAAGGAGGTGATAGAACCATCTATAAAGTTGCCTCCCCAACAGACCAAGCATAAGCCACACCGAGTGGAAGACATAGACTTAAGACAAAGTAGAGGCCTAAGACAAAATAAACAACTGGAGAAAATAAGCCTTGAGGAGCTTATAGAACCATTTGAAAAGTTGCCACCCCAACAGACCAATGATAAGCCACACCGAGTGGAAGACATGTTAGAGAAAATAACAGACACTGTTAAACAACTGCAAAAACCCTCAACAAGCCCACAAAAGCAGCCAGAGGGGAAGACAGTGACCACAGATGAAATCCAAGTCATAAAGGACCCGATGAAATCTCAACAAATGGAACCACCACCCACAGACCAGACTAAAACAGCAACAAACACCTCCCATTGCGCTTCATTTCCAACAACATCAGAGGAAACCAAAAAGAAACCACTGCCACCAGTTATGCCTAAACCAGTACACTTAAGACAAAGTAGAGGCCTAAGACAAAATAGACTTCTGGAGAAAACAAGGGAGGTGATAGAACCATCTATAAAGTTGCCTCCCCAACAGACCAATGATAAGCCACACCGAGTGGAAGACATGTTAGAAAAAAACCCAGACACTGTTCAACAACTGCAAAAACCCTCAACAAGCCCACAAAAGCAGCCAGAGGGGAAGACAGTAACCACAGATGAAATCCAAGTCATAAAGGACCCGATGAAATCTCAACAAATGGAACCACCACCCACAGACCAGACTAAAACAGCAACAAACACCTCCCATTGCGCTTCATTTCCAACAACATCAGAGGAAACCAAAAAGAAACCACTTCCACCAATTATGCCTAAACCAGTAGACTTAAGACAAAGTAGAGGCCTAAGACAAAATAGAATTCTGGAGAAAACAAGGGAGGTGATAGAACCATCTATAAAGTTGCCTCCCCAACAGACCAAGCATATGCCACACCGAGTGGAAGACATGCCAGAGAAGAAAACCGACACTGTTCAACAACTGCAAGAACCCTCAACAAGCCCACAAAAGCAGCCAGAGGGGAAGACAGTAACCACAGATTTAATCCAAGTCATAGAGGACCTGATGAAAGCTCAACAAATGAAACCACCACCCACAGGCCAGACTAAATCAGCAACAAACGCCTCCAATTGCGCATCATTTCCAACAACATCAGAGGAAACCAAAAAGAAACCACTGCCACCAGTTATGCCTAAACCAGTAGACTTAAGACAAAGTAGAGGCCTAAGACAAAATAGACTTCTGGAGAAAACAAGGGAGGTGATAGAACCATCTATAAAGTTGCCTCCCCAACAGACCAATGATAAGCCACACCGAGTGGAAGACATAGACTTCAGACAAAGTAGAGGCCTAAGACAAAATAAACAACTGGAGAAAATAAGCCTTAAGGAGCTTATAGGACCATTTGAAGAGTTGCCGCCCCAACAGACCAATGATAAGCCACACCCCATGGACAGAATGCCCGAGAAGGAAACACACACTGTTCCACAACAAAAACAGCCAGGGGTAAAGGCAGAGCAATTCAGAAATGTCATAAACGGTCTTAGGGAAAGGGTGCCACCAATACTCAAACAATGGCTACCCCCACAAACCCAGATTGACGTAACCAAGATCACTCCAACTGCTACTAGGATGAAAAAGAGCTCAAGAACAGACAGGAACAGACAGAAACAGACTGGTGGAGAGGTTGGGAGGTTTGCAGTAATACCACCAATTTCCCCAAGAAAACATGTGTCCAGAAAAAATCAGCAAGAGATGAAACCAAGTCTTGCAGTACTACCGCCAATTTCTAAAAAGGCTAGACCCAAACCAACTGACCCAAACCTCATTATGGTAGATGGCCATATTTATCGCATAGATGAATTACCGTCCAACATCCAATACTTGATAAGACTGCAAAGAAATCGTCATAAAAAAAGAAATGTTGACGAAGTGATCCAAAGAATCAATGAAAGGGCTATGTTAGAAGGTCGACAATCAATCTATATGTAATTTTATGGCAAATATGTTCTGGTAGCTTACTAGTAGTTACTTTCTCTTCAATGGGTGTTTCACAAGGTACCCTGGTTTTCCCCTACTCCAAAACTATTTTTTTAGTATTATTTGTTTTCTAAGTTCTTTGTTTTTCTTTCTTTTTTTTTTTAAATGGGTTTTTCACCAGGTACTCTGGTTTTCCCCTACTCCAAAACTCTTTTATATATATATATATAGATAGATATATCTATATATATATATAGATATATATATATATCTATATACACTATATTGCCAAAAGTATTTGCTCACCCATCCAAATTATTGGAATCAGGTGTTCCAATCACTTCCATGGCCACAGGTGTATAAATTCAAGCACCTAGGCATGCAGACTGTTTTTTACAAACATTTGTGAAAGAATGGGTCGCTCTCAGGAGCTCAGTGAATTCCAGCGTGGAACTGTGATAGGATGCCACCTGTGCAACAAATCCAGTCGTGAAATTTCCTCGCTCCTAAATATTCCACAGTCAACTGTCAGCTGTATTATAAGAAAATGGAAGTGTTTGGGAACGACAGCAACTCAGCCACGAAGTGGTAGGCCACGTAAACTGACGGAGCGGGGTCAGCGGATGCTGACGCGCATAGTGCGAAGAGGTCGCCAACTTTCTGCAGAGTCAATCACTACAGACCTCCAAACTTCATGTGGCCTTCAGATTAGCTCAAGAACAGTGCGCAGAGAGCTTCATGGAATGGGTTTCCATGGTCGAGCAGCTGCATCCAAGCCATACATCACCAAGTGCAATGCAAAGCGTCGGATGCGGTGGTGTAAAGCACGCCGCCACTGGACTCTAGAGCAGTGGAGACGCGTTCTCTGGAGTGACGAATCGCGCTTCTCCATCTGGCAATCTGATGGACGGGTCTGGGTTTGGCGGTTGCCAGGAGAACGGTACTTGTCTGACTGCATTGTGCCAAGTGTAAAGTTTGGTGGAGGGGGGGATTATGGTGTGGGGTTGTTTTTCAGGAGCTGGGCTTGGCCCCTTAGTTCCAGTGAAAGGAACTCTGAATGCTTCAGCATACCAAGACATTTTGGACAATTCCATGCTCCCAACTTTGTGGGAACAGTTTGGAGCTGGCCCCTTCCTCTTCCAACATGACTGTGCACCAGTGCACAAAGCAAGGTCCATAAAGACATGGATGACAGAGTCTGGTGTGGATGAACTTGACTGGCCTGCACAGAGTCCTGACCTCAACCCGATAGAACACCTTTGGGATGAATTAGAGCGGAGACTGAGAGCCAGGCCTTCTCGTCCAACATCAGTGTGCGACCTCACAAATGCGCTTCTGGAAGAATGGTCAAAAATTCCCATAAACACACTCCTAAACCTTGTGGACAGCCTTCCCAGAAGAGTTGAAGCTGTTCTAGCTGCAAAGGGTGGACCGACGTCATATTGAACCCTATGGATTAGGAACGGGATGTCACTTAAGCTCATATGTGAGTCAAGGCAGGTGAGCAAATACTTTTGGCAATATAGTGTATATCTATCTATATATATATATATCTATATATATATATATATCTATATATATATAGATATATATATATAGATATATATATATATATAAATATTTTCTTTTTTTTTCTTTTTTTGTTTTTTAAATGGGTTTTTCTCCAGGTGCTCTGGTTTTCTCCCACTTAACAAAAAAACAACTAAAAGAGGCAAACAATTACATTGCCCATCTTCTTAAATCTCTTAATATTCATATTAATTTGTTCATAATTTGCATTTTATATTTGGTATATCCCTTTTATAATATTCCTTTACCTCCAGATATTTAATTTTGTAAGCATACAACTTAAGTCTATATTTATCTCTGATCTCCATTATTAGGATGTAGTTAAAATTGGTGCTAAAATTGATGTCTTCATTACATTTAATCTGTAACCAGATATTGTCCAAATTCCTCTACGAAGCCATTAGCATAGAAAACTCAAATCTGGTTGTCCCTTGTATACTATCAAATCGTCTGCAAATAATCTGAATTTATGCTATTCAAAACGCTACAGCATAAACAGGGGTTGACCCGATCCAGCAGCTCTGTGTGGATTTTCCGACAGTGTGAGGCTTTCTGAGACTTAAAGGTACACTATGCAACCGGTGTTGATTTTCCAGCGAGGATCCCCCCAGAGGGCGAAAGTAAAAGTGCACTGTCGTAAATATGCACAGCTGTTCTCCTGGTTTCTCCATCAGGCCAGGCGCGGTTGTTTTGAACTTAATAGACAGGCGAACGCAACGAATGACTAATGCTGCGTTCACACCGGACGCAGCTGGCGCGACAGAAGCAGTGAGTTTACATGCAAAGTCAATGGTTGACACGCGTCAAGGCGCAGCAAAAGGTCCCGCGGCGCGTTTTGAGCAGCAGGCGCAGCGCGTCTGAGCAGCTGAAGCAGCGCGTCGGGCGAGTTTAATGATCTGACGCAGGGAGAGAGACACAGCGCTGATGATCACTCCTCTAAAACAGTTTATTGACGCCTAAATTAACTTAAAATGCAGAAATCTGCCGGCAGAATGTGTTCGCTTTTATCATCCTGCTGCCTGCAGTTTGGATTATTAAGATGAAAAACACCTACCAGCTGCCGCGGTGAACCGCGAGGAGGCGACCCGGCCAGAGGCTGCTGATGAAGGGTTTCCTACTGTCGGCGCACCGCTGGTATGTGGGGGTCTGAGCGGCTCCGACAGAAATAATATTGAAGGCAGGATAATAATCTGAATGAACTGACGGCACTGATTACGTTTTCAGGTGTATTTTCTCATTTAAACACATATTAAAACTGCTTTATTCCCACTGATCACAGCAAATATAGCTGCAAGGCAGAGAAAGGATAGTGAAGCTCCGCCCAACGCGCGTCAGACACACTTTTGCACCGCGCAGCCAGAGCAGCAAAGCTGGTTCAGCCGCGCTTCAGAACTAACTGGTACAAGCAGTAAAAATGAAGCAGCAGACGCGATTTTGCTGCGTCCGATGTGAACGTAGCATAACTGCACAAAGATCGCCACTGTGCTAGCAACGAGCATGCTTTTAACTGGGGGCGTGTAGCAGTTCTCGCCGTAAAGCAAGACTGACTCTCACGAGACTTCTGAGCCTGTGGGTGCGGGTCGGTGCTCCTGCAATTGCAAGTGCGGTATTTCCCCCACAGACCACCAGGGCGGCCGAGATTACCTTTGTTCAACCTGAAATGACTTATTTAATCATCCAAAACGTTATGGAACACATTAATTAACTGAAAAATGTTGCATAGTGTGCCTTTAAGGGAGGAGATCTAATCCTGGGCTTGGCCTGGCCACTCCTGAAGCCACGCGTTCAGGTTCCTCTGTTTCAGCCGCTCTGCCTCCTTCACCTGCAAAGCCCACAGCAGATGCTGGTAGTCTTCACCTGGCTGCAGTTTCAGCAGATGTCTGAGTCCATCCTATTATCAGACTTTCAATCAAGCACAATTATTTATTTATATCTTAATTTATGTGAAAGAGTAATACTATCTTTTGTACTATGTGGTTAAAACATTCGATTCCTTTATCACTATATATTCTTTCAGGAATGCTATATCTAGGAATAATGTCCTCACATTTAGTCTACCTTATTTTCTAATAGCGTGTAGTGTTTGCATAGATGTTAGATTTCTGTAATCGTGAATTATTAGAGTAAAGAAATTTTTTTAGCTTTTCGTTCCTGCTTTGTACAGCAAATGGTTGATTCACTATCTTTTTGATGACATTTGAATAAACAGTGATAAATATTTCTTTGGTTAATAATTAATAGCTCTGCTGATAGCCTAGCCTAAGTCACTAAATTGGTGGGAATAACTGGATTTTAACAGCCGATCCAGAAGACACCTGGCTGTGAAAGGCCCAAAATCATCGTAAGTGAGCAGATTAGAGTTATAATTATTTGATGCAGCTGTTACTGTCACTACCCGATCCGTAGTGGTAGCACAATCCATTCCATATGCTCATTCGCGCATGCGCAAACAGAATAACTTCCAATTTTTTGTTTTTCTTACGTTTCTATTCTGTTGTCTTTTTGTGGGGCAGGGGTTTCTTTTTGTATATCTTTGTATTTGCGTCATTATTGCATATTCTAAAAATGAAAAAACACAAATACATAAAAGAATTGTTAAATTGCCTTTTGATCATTACTTTGACAGCTCTGAGTATGCGCAAAAATGTCACATTGTATACATTTATATTTGTTTAAATCTTTGATTTTCTCTGTTCTTAACTGTGCACTCCAACAGTACCGATGACACAATGGATTCATTAGCAATCTTTCATGACCTGCAGTTCTTCATTGAAAAGGGAACATTTCCCAAAGATGTGGATGTCTCCACAGTTTCTATTTAAAGGTAGAAAACAATGTCAAAGTAAATTTAACTTTGATGAACTAGCCAGAAATAATCTGCTTCTGGAGTGTTTTCCAGTTCAGACTGTAGTGGTAAAATATTTAAGAACTCATCTTCCAAAACCCCAAAACTGTAAACCTTGTATCTTTGGGGGATTTAGAGAATTTTTTAAGGGCATGTTCCGACAAAAGCAGACCTCTACGAGCCTGTAGATGAAAACTACAGGCTCGTCTGTCTTTCTGACTGTCCGTCCGTCCGTCCGTCCGTCCGTCCGTCCATCCATCCATCCATCCATCCATTCATCCATCCATCCAATTTCAATTATTCCTTAATTATATTTAATGGTAAGTGTTTGTTAGGTATCAATTACTTTATCCCATTGCGTTGTACTTGTACTGTAGTTCTTATCAGGCTGATATCTGTTGTGACCTCTGCAGTGGCTGCTGCTTCTGCTGCTGCAGTCGCTCTTCTGACCGGATCTGTTACTGTGGCTGCGTCCAGCTGTAGGACTCTGAGACTTTTCCCACCTCTCTGCTCCCTCTTAGTTTTAATGCTTTATTATCCATTAATCATAAACCATAAACGGAGCATTGTCTCTAAACTCAACCACCTCAAATGAATAACTAAAAACCTTTGTGGCATTTTTCACGTACGTAATCCAAACTGCAGGCACCAGAATAATAAAATCTAACGTATTTTACCGGCAGGTTTCGTCATTTTAAGTTAATTTCGGTGTTACGTCAAGATGCGCGTCAACCATTGACTTAGCATGTGAATTGGCTGCTTCTGCTGTCTGTGCTGCTTGCGGTGTGAACATAGGATTATGCTATGTTCACACCGCAAGCATAAGAAACGTGCGTGTTGCTTCATTTTTGAGGCTTGTACGTGTTTAGTTCTGATGCCTGGATGAAGCATCTTTGCTGCTCTAGCTGTGCTTTCTGAAAGTTGGTCTGTGGCAGTTTGGGCGGAGCTACCCTATCCTTTCTTTGCCTTTAACAATGGCAGCCATATTTGCTGTGATCAGTGGGAAAAAAATTGTTTTAATAATTTTCTGTGCATGTTTATACAGGAATGACTAACTCTAATTTAATGTTTTTTAATGCTCTTCTAATGTGCTTAGAAATTATTTTAATGCCATCAACAAGTAGCTATATATATATATATATATATATATATATATATATATATATATATATATATATATATATATATAGAGAGAGAGAGAGAGAGAGACACATGTATATATAAAAAAAACATAACAAAATCCTTTGTCATCTTTACCGTTGACAGGTTGCAGCTATGTCCCGAATTCCTCGTTTTCCAACCACTTCTGTTAAAATTAGCCTTTTTCCAATCTCTAGCTTTTTCTCTGCCTCGAGCATCTTTCCCGAACATATAGCTTTATGATCAACCGGAAACAGTTTCGCACAAACACGCGGAACCAGTTGTATTGGATATAACTGAGAAAATTGTTTTTTATACATCTTTTTTATATATACAGCATTTTAAATCACACAATAATCACATTTAATGAATTTTAAGGCCTTAATTTGAAAAAATAATAATTTAATGACTTAATGATTTTTAATGACCAGCTGAAACCCTAAAGTGAGTAAAGTAAGTCTGCCTGAATATTTCAACTGCAGTCAGGTCATCAAGAATACCATTCTGTCTTCAAATTTACTTTTGCTGTCTGAGCCACTCAGACCCCATACACCGGCGGTGCTGTCACTAGCATATGGAAAGCCAAATGGTCAAATTACTCATGATTTCTAACACGTAGACAACACGTCAATGACGCGTTGTTTGCGCGTTGTTCATATGGCAAGCCAAAAAGGCCACTATTTGCATTGAATTATCATGTTAAGATTGAAAGTTACTCGCTAAAAACAAGCGTCTTCCCGAGATTTCGCCGATTTTTCCGCCATCTTTTACCAACAAGCGCCGCCTTTTACGTGCGTCATGATGGTACTGCAAGACACGCGTATTTTACGCGTATTTCAAAAACACGCGAGACAACACGCATTGTCTCGGTATATGGAAGGCCGATTGGTTTAAAAAACATGTGACTTCTGACACGTAAACAACACGTAATTAACGCGTTGTCAACGTGTTGTCTTCGCCTTTTAATCGGCCACATGTAGTTAACACGTTAAGAGCGCGTAAAGAACGCGTCAACTACGCGTTGACAACACATAAAATACGCGTCATCTATGTGTTGATTTAATGTGATTATCAGCCATTTGGCCACTTGTCCAGTTTGAGCTTGTGAGTGTGCTTTTTTCCCATTGGCTGCTGAGTAGTAGGGTTAAACCACTTCTTGAAAGCCGGGGGTGGTGTGCCTGCAGCAATTCAGCGCATACCACCTTCTTCTCTTACCTTCTTCTGCTTCTTGAAGTGTATTTTTCAGTTGGCGATAAACTGAAGGTGCGCATTACCGCCACCTACCAGTATGGAAATTGGTACAGAAACACACCGTACCGTACTAAAAGGCGCAGTCTCAGTTATGTGTGCCATTACTGTATTTAACACACACATAAGGCGCACCGGATTATAGGGCGCGGGTTTTATATACCGGTACATATTGTCTACTATGTTTAAATACCTCTACTGCGTATTTAAAAAATAGAGCGGGAGCAAAGTGAGTATGATTGAGCTTTATTGATGTATTTATTACAATGTATTAATCAAACCTGGGAGCTGGCCGTGAGACAGACACATCGCTGATGAGACAGAGCGCTGTGATCACTCCTCTGAAACAGTTTATTGACGAATAAATTAACTTAAAATGTGGAAATCTGCCGGCAGAATATGTTCGCTTTTATTATCCTGGTGCCTGCAGTTTACAATGTGTATATTTCCTTTCACACTAGAGAGACTTTCTGATGAGGATTTTAGAAAAGCAGAACAGTTTGTCAGAGTTATGAAGATACTATATACTTCAACCATCTGCATCTCTGCTGAAAGGAGTCCCACTTTGAGCCAGATTCTGCCCATTTTGGGGAAGCTCCGGCATCACTTCACAGTTACTGATGAGGACTCCTCCTTCACACAAGCTATCAAGGAAAAGATCTGGGGTGACCTCTGTTGTGTGAAAAAAAGTTTTCAACTGTTTAGTCCAGTTAAATAAAGGAGATTGATGGATTTCACTCAGTCGGCACATTTATTCAGATCTTTGCAAAGAGAGAACAGTCATCATACAGCCCTCATGGCATAGCATTCTGCTCTGTTCTGATCTGGGCAGGGTTCGTCCCCCCCTACTTACAACAATGGAAAGCAGTCAGAGTCATAACAAATTACACACACTTTGGTTAACAGTAACATGTTATGAATAAACCTTGAGAAAGAATCTGGATTGTTATGGGAAGAAGCTATGTCTGGTCTACAAACAACATTCTGCAGGGAATGGTGTGGCCTTGAGAGAGAAACAGACTGAGTGAAAACTTTTATAGTGAGTAAATATGAATATTAATATATAATTGGCTGCACAGACTGGCAGATCTTCAGGGAGGCTGCTGAGACTGAGGGGGGAGCTGGATCTGGAGGACTATACATCTTCTGTCCTCGGGTATATCAGCAAGTGTGTGGAGGACGTCACCACGACCAAGACCGTGACTTGCTACCCGAATCAGAAACCCTGGCTGAATGCAGAGGTGCGTCTCTCTGCTGAAAGCCAGGGATGCTGCCTTCAGGTCTGGCGACCCACAGGAGCTCAGGAGGGCTAGAAGAGAGCTGACTGCAGGAGTAAAGAGGGCAAAAGCTTCATATGCTCAGAAAATCCAGGGACACTTCACCTCCCAGGATCCACGGAGCATGTGGAAGGGCATTAAGTGCATCACTGACTACAAAACCAGTGATGCACAATGCGCTAAAGACCCCTCTCTGCCTGAAGCCCTCAACGAGTTCTACGCCCGCTTTGAGGACCATGACACTCCACCCAGTACCAGACTCACCCCCCCACCTGGAGAGGTGCCACTCAGTGTGACGCCAGCAGAAGTGAGGAGGACCCTGAAAAGGATCAACCCGCGAAAAGCTGCTGGCCCGGACAACATCCCCGGACGGGTTCTGAGGGACTGTGCTGATCAGCTCTGCGAGGTCCTAGCAGACATTTATAATGTCTCCCTTTTTCAAGCGGCTGTTCCCGCCTGCCTGAAGACCGCCACTATCATCCCGGTTCCAAAGAGCTCCACAGTGATGGGTCTGAATGACTATCGGCCAATAGCCCTCACGCCGATAGTCACAAAGTGCTTTGAAAGACTGGTAATGACCCACATCAAAGCCTCCATCGACGTCACTGTGGACCCTCACCAGTACGCCTACAGGAAGAACCGCTCCACAGAAGATGCCATTTCTTCTGTGGTCCACACTGCTCTCACCCACCTGGAGCGGAAGGACTCCTACGTCCGTCTGCTGTTTGTGGACTTCACATCTGCTTTCAATACAATAATCCCGCAGACCCTAATAACTAAACTCTCCTCACTTGGACATTTCACTTTGTAACTGGGTCCTGGACTTCCTGACCAACAGGCCGCAGTCTGTGAAGATCCACAACATCTCCTCCTCCACCACAGTCCTCAGCACTGGCTCTCCACAGGGCTGTGTGCTGAGTCCCCTCCTGTTCACCCTGCTCACATACTGCTCTCCTCTCCATCCTGGCTGTCATATTGTGAAGTTTGCAGATGATACAGCAGTGGTTGGAAACATCACAAACGGTGATGAGTCCAGCTACAGACAGGAGGTGAAACACCTGGAGGGCTGGTGCAGAGAAAACAACCTCTGCATCAACGTCAAGAAAACGAAGGAGATGATTGTGGACTTCAGACGGAGCAGACACGCCCATCTCCCCCTGCTTGTCGGAGGATCTGCGGTGGAAGTTGTCTCCAGCTACAAGTACTTGGGTGTGCACCTGAGCAACAACCTCACCTGGAGCAACAACACTTCCGCTCTGGTCAAGAAGGCGAATCAGCGGCTCTACTTCCTCAGGCGGCTGAAGCGTGCAGGACTGGGGAGCTCAGTCCTCATCTCCTTCTACAGATGTGTGGTGGAGAGCGTGCTGTGCTCCAGCATCAACGTGTGGTACGGCAGCTGCTCTGCTGCAGACAGGAAAGCTCTGCAGATAGCAGTGAAGGCTGCACAGAGGACTGTTGGAGTCAACCTCCCCACCACCACAGACATCTACACCTCCAGATGCAGGAAAAGGGCCTCCTGCATCATGAAGGACCCCACTCACCCAGCACACTCACTTTTTGTCCCACTACCCTCAGGCAGGAGGCTGCGGAGCATCAAATGCAGGACAACCAGACTGAGAAACAGCTTCATACCAGAAGCTGTGAGACTCTCAAACTCCTCTCAGTCTCTCTCACTGCACTGTCCCTAACAATAACTTGGTCACTTCAACCCCTAACCCCCCCAATGACACTGTATTTGCAGTTTACACTCGGACACTTTAAAATGTTGCACTGCTAAATTTATCTTCCCACGCTGCTACATTACTCATACTTCATCCATCCTGTACATTCCTATTAATATACATTTTATTCTCTACTTCTTGTTTTTATATACCTGTAAATATTTTTTTTCTATTTATATAATTTGATCTTTTAGCTAGTTTTTATATTTTATTTTTTATATTCGGATGTAACTGGGCCGTGACTCTCAATTTCGTTCTACCTCATGTAACACGTGATGTGAATGACAATAAAGTCTCTTGAATCTTGAAGAAAGATATAAATTTTCCCACAATAGACCACCCTTTCGATTATAAAAGGATATTATCCTTGTGTAATCGATATTATAAAAAAAAGGAAAATTTATGAATATAAAAAACTAAGAAACTAAAATTGTGAGTATATGTAAAGAAAGCTAAAAACTAAAAAAACTAAAAATTGTGAATATATGTAGAGAAAGCTAAAAACTAAAAAGCTAAAATTTTGAATAAATGTAAAGAAATCTAAAAACTACAAACTAAAATAAAAAAATAAAAAAAAATAATAAGAAAAATTATGATAATTAAAAAATAATAAATCAAAAATTCACAACTGCATTAAGCCGGTGGACAATGTTAAATGATTATAATAGACGGAAAAATTATGGAAAAGATTATGATAGCTAAAATATGTTGCCAATAAATAGAGCCCTGGAATCACATCTTAGTTGGCAAAAATATTTACTGTTTTTCCCCATTATGATACTTTTATGGTAAAATATCTATTTGCTGAAAGTTTTAATTTTTAGTTCTTATCATTATCAGTTACCTTTTTGTTTCCCTGGAAAGAGAAAAGTTCAAATAAGTCAAAACAATAGACCCCTTCATCTCTACAAAGTGTAAGTCAAATTATTAATCTGAGCTTCATTAAAAGTAAAAAGAGATCAATCTCTATGCAAAATGTTAAAATCATACAACAAAGATGTTTCATGCAGATGACGAGTTCAGCTCTTCAGAATCTGGGTCATTCAAAGCACACATTGAAAAGTTGGAGGATTTAATCTCAGCGCTCCTCTTCCCCAATGGTAGCTGAGATGACCCGATCATCAGAGTTCATTCTCTATTCCAGAAATCTCTGCCAATACTTTCCATCAGCCATCAGGTGCTCATCTAACACTTGGACTTTCTTTTTATTATCAAGAAAAGTAATATCAGAATCAGAATCAGAATACTTTATTGTCATCGCTCCACAGGGGTGCAACGAAACTACTTGAAAAAGAAAAAAACACAGTACAAGCAATCAGTGCAAATTTAAAAAATATAAAATAAAATAAAAATTAATAAAAAATAAAATAAATTAAATTAAATAAATAAATAAATAAATACGAAAAAAGTTTAAAAAGGGATTTACTGCGGGCTCTCCTGAGGTAGCGGGTACAGGTTATTGCACGTGAGGTAGCATTATTGATAGTTACCGTTGTTAAATTGTACGTGAGGCGTTCAGGGCAACAACAGCTCTCTAGGAAAGAAACTGTTTCTCAGTCTGGTTGTTTTTGTTCTTATTGCCCTGAAACGTCTCCCAGATGGGAGCAGTTCAAAGAGATGGTGACCGGGGTGTGAGGAGTCCCTGATGATGCTGCGGGCTCTCCTGAGGCAGCGGGTGGAGTAAATCTCCTCCAAGGAGGGGAGAGGGTAGCCAGTCAGTCTTTGGGCAGTGTTGATGACCCGTTGGAGCTGCTTCTTCTCTGCTGCAGTGCAGCTGGAGAACCACAGCGAGATGCCGCAGCTCAGCACCGACTCCACCATGCAGCGATAGAAGGTCCGCAGCAGCTCTGGTCGTAGTTTGTTCTTCCTGAGAGTCCTCAGGAAGTGCAGTCTCTGCTGCGCCTTCTTCAGGATCACCGTGGAGTTGGAAGTCCACGTCAGGTCCTCGCTGATGTGGGTGCCCAAGAACCTGAAGACTGGCACCATCTCCACCCTTTCCCCGTTGATGATGATGGGCTGTGTGTCCTATTTACACCTCCGAAAGTCAACAATGAGCTCCTTTGACTTGGAGGTGTTCAGAGTCAGATTATTGTCCATGCACCATGCTGACAGATGCTCCACCTCCGTCCTGTAAGCTGTCTCATCCCCTCCTGAGATGAGCCCCACCACCGTGGTGTCATCTGCAAACTTGATGATGGTGTTGCTCGGGTAGGTGGGGGTGCAGTCGTGGGTTTAGAGGGTGTAGAGGAGGGGGCTCAGCACACAGCCCTGTGGAGAACCCGTGCTGGTCCTCACTGGAGAGGACAGGTAGTGTCCTACTCTCACCCTCTGGGAGCGGTCTGTCAGAAAGTCCAAAATCCAGCTACAGGTGCTGTTGGGGAGACCCAGGTGTCCCAGTTTGCTCACCAGCCGGCTCGGGATTATAGTGTTGAACGCCGAGCTGAAGTCTAAGAAGAGCAGCCTTGCGTAGCTCCCCCGCTGCTCCACGTGGGTCAACGTGGTGTGCAGGGCGGTGGCGATGGCATCCTCCGCGGACCGGTTGGCCCTGTAGGCAAACTGGTGAGGATCGAGTGTGGGGGACAGGTGTGAAATGATATGACCCCGTACCAGTTTCTCGAAGCACTTCATGATGATGGGTGTGAGTGCTACTGGCCGGTAGTCATTAAGGCTGGTAATGTTTTTTCTGTTTAGGCAGAGGGATAATGGTGGAGGACTTCAGGCAAGGTGGGATGGAGCACTGGGAGAGGGACTGGTTAAAGATGGCAGTGAAAATCCCCGCTAGCTGGTCTGCGCAGTCTCTCAACACCCTCCCAGTCACCCCGTCAGGTCCAGCAGCTTTGCGTGGGTTCATTGCTCTCAGGACTCTCCTCACCTCCTGTGTCTCTACAGTGAAGGTCTGGTTGTCGAGGGGTGTAGCTTGCAGTGTGGACCCCGCTGGTGGTACAACCTCAAAGCGGGCGAAGAAGTGGTTGAGCTCTTCTACCAGTGAAGCGTCCCCCGAGATCACGGTGGTGTTGCTGGATCTATAGTTGGTCAGGTGCTGGAGTCCCTGCCACACCTGTCTGCTGTTATTGCTGCTGAAGTCGGCCTCAATCCTCTGCCTATAGTCGATCTTGGCCTCTCTGATGCCTCTCCTCAGTGCAATATCAAACACTTAGATACTAAAAATGGTAATCTTTGATTAAAATACAACACATCACAACACATTTCCCTTCTCATTCATGTTGTATAATTAAAAATCAAAAAGCCAAAACTGATGTCAGACATCTTCAGGTGGGCGTCTTCATCTTTCTGTTGATGTTGGTCCCTTATACAGGCGACATTTTGTACGAGGTTCAATGGGTGGTCTGCAGAGCAGCTGGTCCTCAACACATCAGGTGGACTACTGATGTGTTAATTAACCAATCAGAGGGGATTATTCTGCCCCTTTATTCTGATTTGTTTTGTTGAAGCTTTTCCTCTTCCTTCCAGATGAGCTCAGATGAGCTCTGATCACTTTCTTTTGATGACTTTGAGCCACACCTCCTCCTGCTGAAGGATAGAAGGATGGCTGAGAAGGTCCTCCCTCAGGGTCTCCAGGCACCTTGGTCCGTCTGTAAAGCCGTCTCTGACTAAGGGGAAAAAAGGTCTTGTAGTTCATTTTAATGTGTCACCTGTCAGTCCCAGTCTGGCCAGAGGTCAGAGGTCTGGTCCGTTCTGTGGTCCAGGAAAGGGTCGACCCGTCATGAGCTCATGGGGAGGAAAACTGGGAGTCAAAGTTACCAACATGCTGAATTAAAGGAGCTGAGGGAAAGACAGATCAGATGTTATCTTAGCCTTTCACAAACAATAGTAGATCAAAATAAGTTCATGTAGCTTAAAGAACTTTAGATTAAAATTTAAACTTTGGACTTTATCACAAATCATTGAATTATTCCATAATTTCAAACTTACCTAGTAAATTTACTTCCTTATTGTTCGGTACTCTTTATCACTTCTGCACCTGCAGAAATCCAAACAAGCATCTCCTCAGCAGAGGACTGTGTGTGTCAGTGGACTGCAGCAATGCAAACAAGGGGAGACACTGCAGCACAGCCTTCTGTTGCTTCCACCAGACATGATGTGTGTGGAAGAAGAAAATGGGCTTTTCATCCGATTTCAAGTACGATGTTTCCAAGGCGAAGCAAAATCAAAGAACCTGAAACAAGAGTTTCATGAGGTGAAGAAACAGCGAACCAGGGGTCCAAGAAGGTGAACCATCAACAAACATCAACAAAGCTGGTTTTTCCCAAACGCACATCAGACAGTCAGGCTGAGGTCTTCAAACTTCATCCAGCAGTCTAGCAGTCGTTTCTGTCCTCTGCTGCTAAGAATTACCTTAATAGATCATTTTCCTTTATAAGGCCATTTTATTCCCTTATTTATTTACTTTACTGGTTTAGTCATAATATAGTATTGTATTTAGGTTGTTTATTTATTCTGCTCTCAATTATCAACCCAAATTCCACATGGACTGTTCCAGATGGAAAAATAAACAGCATCTATATGGATCCTTATGAGTTTAGGTTTGCTGTTTTTCTGTTGTTTTATCTTCTTTCCACCCTTTTCTTCATCCGAACAAATAACATATGTTCTGTTGAAGAAAACCTATAAAGTTTAAGTCAACTACACCTCCAGATATACACTATATTGCCAAAAGTATTTGCTCACCTGCCTTGACTCACATATGAGCTTAAGTGACATCCCGTTCCTAATCCATAGGGTTCAATATGACGTCGGTCCACCCTTTGCAGCTAGAACAGCTTCAACTCTTCTGGGAAGGCTGTCCACAAGGTTTAGGAGTGTGTTTATGGGAATTTTTGACCATTCTTCCAGAAGCGCATTTGTGAGGTCGCACACTGATGTTGGACGAGAAGGCCTGGCTCTCAGTCTCCGCTCTAATTCATCCCAAAGGTGTTCTATCGGGTTGAGGTCAGGACTCTGTGCAGGCCAGTCAAGTTCATCCACACCAGACTCTGTCATCCATGTCTTTATGGACCTTGCTTTGTGCACTGGTGCACAGTCATGTTGGAAGAGGAAGGGGCCAGCTCCAAACTGTTCCCACAAAGTTGGGAACATGGAATTGTCCAAAATGTCTTGGTATGCTGAAGCATTCAGAGTTCCTTTCACTGGAACTAAGGGGCCAAGCCCAGCTCCTGAAAAACAACCCCACACCATAATCCCCCCTCCACCAAACTTTACACTTGGCACAATGCAGTCAGACAAGTACCGTTCTCCTGGCAACCGCCAAACCCAGACCCGTCCATCAGATTGCCAGATGGAGAAGCGCGATTCGTCACTCCAGAGAACGCGTCTCCACTGCTCTAGAGTCCAGTGGCGGCGTGCTTTACACCACCGCATCCGACGCTTTGCATTGCACTTGGTGATGTATGGCTTGGATGCAGCTGCTCGACCATGGAAACCCATTCCATGAAGCTCTCTGCGCACTGTTCTTGAGCTAATCTGAAGGCCACATGAAGTTTGGAGGTCTGTAGTGATTGACTCTGCAGAAAGTTGGCGACCTCTTCGCACTATGCGCGTCAGCATCCGCTGACCCCGCTCCGTCAGTTTACGTGGCCTACCACTTCGTGGCTGAGTTGCTGTCGTTCCCAAACACTTCCATTTTCTTATAATACAGCTGACAGTTGACTGTGGAATATTTAGGAGCGAGGAAATTTCACGACTGGATTTGTTGCACAGGTGGCATCCTATCACAGTTCCACGCTGGAATTCACTGAGCTCCTGAGAGCGACCCATTCTTTCACAAATGTTTGTAAAAACAGTCTGCATGCCTAGGTGCTTGAATTTATACACCTGTGGCCATGGAAGTGATTGGAACACCTGATTCCAATAATTTGGATGGGTGAGCAAATACTTTTGGCAATATAGTGTATCTGAGCTATTGATTCATTGAGAATAGATCATTTTAAAGCCTCCACCATTCATCTCAATGTAGGAATTAAATCCTGTTATCTATATCCCCTGTCACTATAATCAAGAAAGGGAAGAATGAGCCACAGAAACTAGAAACTGTCCTTATTTTAAAGTTTAACCTTAATTATTCATTCATTTCTATTTTCCCAAGACAAAAATAACCAAACTATCATTTCACAAATGGACAACATACAATAGTTAGAGTGGATCCACAGACATTACAGACAACATATAAGACAAACAGATAAGACAAACAAAACACAAACAAATGGCCATTACATAAATGATTAAACGTAATTGTTGCATGCAAACCTTCATGTGTGTCAGGCCCTTTTCTCTCACTGGGGGGGGTTTAGGCAGATTCATGGAACCCTTAGCCCGCCCATCTTTACCGAACCTCCTGTAACTGGGTCAACGGTAAAATGGACGCTTTTCAGTCTATTTATTTGCAGGTACTTTAACTCTAGTCAATAAACAGCGAACCAGTTACTATTCTGCTGTAAGCTAACCTGGGATAACTTTAAGTCAGGTGCTATTTCAGTCCTAATTCTGAAAGTTAGGATGTTTTTTTTTTTTATCATCCTAGATTTAAATCCATTAAGCAGGTTTTAGGTTTTAATTCTCTTTTAAACATAAGTGTTTTAAATGTGCCAAAAATTATTATTAATATTATTTCACTCTCTCAGGAAAATATGCAATTTTGAGTCAAATCCTCAGGAATTTTTTTTTTTTTTTTTTTTGCAAATCTATAATTTTAGTTAATAAACTCATAGCTTTCATGTATTTTAGTTGGATTTTCCCAAACTACATCCCATATATTTGGTTAACTGTAAGGTTTATTTATCTTAAACACTTAAGGGATGAAAATTGTTGATTTCATTGTTTATATGTTTTAAATGATATACATGTGTATTCATATATTTTTGGAGGAAAGGAAAATCTAATTCTTTTAGTTTTCATTCAGTGAAATCTAATTCAGATTAAACTGACACATAACTTTAGAATTTATCCTATTGGATTATATTATTCATTCTTTTTCCTCTATAAGGTGCTATTTTGTTTACATTTTCATAAGTCAGAGCAACAATCACCTTTTCTCTGTCTTAGTCAGAACCTCAGACATTCATGGCACAGGGACAAAGCAACATACCACAAAATCATGAAGAGATGAAGCTAATCTCTCCGAGTGGCTGCCGTGGAAATAGAGAATTTGGTTTGTGACTAAAACCTGTGCGCATTTTACTGTGTCAGCCCATGTTTGGACCCTTTTCTCTCTCTGAATTTGCCTAAGTTTTCATCTCCAGGTCCGTCCATAACATTATGGAACATGGTGACAGCAGGAAATGAACTAAACGAGACCTGTCCTGTTTTTAAACAACCACAGGCCTGATAAAAAACGTTTTGTTTTCCAGTCCTGAAGCCAACATAGGAAAAGGCAGTTGCTGCTGAATTTTTCTCTTTTAAAAAGATAATTTTTGGTTTAGATATTTAAGGTTGGTTCTAATTTGATCATAAATTACACTAAAAGAATCATGGTTTAGTGAAAGCCAACCAGGCCGTACATTATCACCCTCATTAGACATTTTCCCATAGATAAAGTCATGTCAGTCAGAAAGTCTGTCAGCAAGCATTTTCTTCATTGCAAGATGCAGAAAGGAATCTAATAAGAGAAAGTTATCAAACTTTTCTTGAATAGTTGGAAGTCTATTGAAATGGAAAATGAAATAAAATAAAAGGAAAGAAAAGAAAATATATAATCGATCACTTTACCCTTTGAAACCTGCCAACAGGCGGTTTCAGTCCTGGAGCTCCACCACCTCAGTCCAAAAAGGTCAGCCATTCCTCAAACAAAAATTATTAAAAAAAATAATTTAGCACCGGAGAGAAGGAAAGCCTTATGTTGGTGCACCTCCTCCTTGTTTCCCCACAAAAAAAAATCCCCAGTGTCTCTGTCCTCATGGTTTTTTGCACACACACACATTGTGAAGCAGGTTGCAGCTCAGGTGAGCTATTAGGGTCAGGGGTTCAGAGCAGATGAAAATCCTTTTGTGTTGCTTTCCCCAGATTTTAACCCATCATTTCCATCCGGTTGCTGTGTCGGTGTGTGTGCGTTGGGGGGTGGGGGGAGATTGATGCTGGAAGCAGGCTGCCTTTCTCCGGCGGGCTGATGGGAGGGGGGGGCATCTCCTCCAGGTCTGAATTCCACAAGGAGCGGCTCCGATCAGGGAGTCCATGTTTGAAGGGCAGGGAGTAAAAAAAAACAATGATTAGTTTAAGGAGTTTCAATGTTTCAAATGAATAAATAATAATGAAAAAAATAAAATAAAGTTGTTCATCTTTACCATAAAAAAGAAGAAGCCTTTTCAGGAAAGGAATGTTGTCTCGTCAGTCGCCCCACTTCATCCTTCAGTCACTTTAAGTCACGTTTCCCTCTCGTCACAAACTTTTCTCATCTAATTTTCTTAAATTTGCTTTTATCATCAACCTTACTTTTCTCTATTTAATTTTGTATTTTCTCTTTATTTAATTTTAGGTTAATTCCTCCATTTTATTCTATTTTAAGTTTTTTCAGGTTTTAAACTTTTAATTTGACCTTATTTAGCCTACTTACTTTTTTCTGTAATAATTTAAATAGTTTTTTATTTTTAGCTATGAGTAATTAACTTCCTGTAAAAAAATTGAGAGAGTTTTGTTTCTTTAAAAGCACCATTGAAATTAAAATTCATTATTATAACTTAGTATAGTGTAAGTTTAATATATAATACAGTGTAAATATGTTTAGTATCAGGTTTAAACACTGTCTTTTTTGACTTCTTATTTTAACCCATTTCTTTTTGAAGCTGAGAGTTTCTTTGAACTCTCCTTTTAACCATCCATCATTTTAAACTGTTTTTCTTCTCTTTTCCCATTTTTTTTGTCTTTTTTTTTTTTCAAAATCTGTAAATTTCTTACCTTACCTTCTTTTAGCCTCTAACTTCTCATGATATTTGTTTATCTTATCTTTAACATTTTTGTTTATTGCAACATTAAAAGAACCCTATTTTCTTTACAATTGATCAAAAATTTCTCCTTGGGCAGTTGACAATTCCCTGGAACCTTGCCTTTTGTTCTACTACCATACTGTAGAACTGCAAAACCTTTCCCATTATCTACAGGTAATTTACCGGTTTCCAATATGCACACCATTCCTCTGGTGCCGACCTGGATAACTGGGGGGGATCCCACTCTAGATTACCGACGTCTCAGTAAAATGAAATGCCTTCTGGTGGCACCTACAACCTTCCTCTCACCCTTAGAGAGAGCCTCACGTTCCTATGCGAGGTCTTTTGGTTCACAGGTGGAACAAAAACCTGAACTGCCTTTCTGCTCCCCAAAAAGGAAAATTATCTGTTATTTCATATGTGTAATCTTTAGTATTATACAAATTTTAGTGCATTAAAATGATTAAGCCATTAATCTTTAATTTAGTTAGTTTCTTGCTAGATTATAATTTTAATGGAGAAGAAGAGGACTTTGTTTGAACAAATTTTCCAGTATTTGATTTCTAGTAATCTTTAAATCTGTAAACAACCTGTTGTTTTGTGATTTAGTTTTTGAAATTTAATTTAAACTGTGCCGACAAAAGATCATCTCACCGTCTCAAAAAAAATGGTTGGTTTTGATCCTCCTGCTGACCTCCAGGGACCTCGATGCCAGAAGTCCTCACTCCCTTAACCTTCTAACGGGGTATTGAGGCTGGAAGACTGCTTCCTCCAGGTGGTACCTGACACTTCTGACAATCGCAGTCCTCGGAAATAATCAGTCAAAGAGAATCCTGCATTGACAACGCCAAATTTTCGTGGGAAAAAAGTATGCAACTATTCATCCTAGTTAAATAAACGGAGATCGATGGATTTCACTCAGTCGGCACATTTATTAATCATCTTTGCAAAGAGAGAACAGTCATCATGGCACAGCATTCTGCTCTGTTCTGATCTGGGCAGGGTTCGTTCCCCCCTAGTTACAACAATGGAAAGCAGTCAGAGTCATAACAAACTACACACACTTTGCTTAACAGTAACATGTTATGAATAAACCTTGAGAAAGAATCTGGATTGTTATGGGAAGAAGCTATGTCTGGTCTACAAACAACATTCTGCAGGGAATGGTGTGGCCTTGAGAGACAAACAGACTGAGTGAAAACTTTTATAGTGAGTAAATATGAATATTAATATATAATGAGAGAAAGATATAAATTTTCCGTCAACAGTAGTCAAATTATCAACCAACTGCCAGTTGACAGTCAGTACACTTGGAAGCTGTGGCTGTAAATTTCCAAGCCTCTATATCTGCCAGGCAATATAAAGAGATAACTTCAGCATCCGCTCACAGGTGATTGCGAACAACATGACTGATCTGATTTGTTGAAGATCAGCTGTGGAAAAAAACAGATTACTGAGGGCCCCTGGTGGCTCACTTTGGTACTCCACTCCTGTTGCACCTGGTGAACAACTACAGAGCGAAGATTTAAAGCTGCAGTCTGTAACATTGAGGAGAGAGCAGACTTCGACTGAAAATTTGAAGAAAAACAGGTTTCACGCCAGTCCCCCACCCTCTCTGCTTCACTCATGCCCCACCTCCAAGCTCCACCCCTCTCACAGCATCTGCGCGGCTACCGCATGCGACCAGAAGGGGGGGGGCGGGATTCAGCGTGTGTGAGCTGTGATTGACACTCCTTCAGACGATCCTCTGGCTGTGATTGGTTGTTTTGACTCGTCCCGAATTATTCTTTCCAGATTGAAATACAGGCAGTAGGCGGGACCAATTGAAGCAGTTTTTTTCACAGGTTAAATATCACATGTACTGCTGTCTGGGCATAGGGACAGTTTTAGCCAATATGACAAAAAAGTGATTTTTAAAAACTTACAGACTTCAGCTTTAAGATTAACTTTGCTATTTAGTAAGATGTATTTTTTTCTTTCAAATTATAATACTATATTTGATTTTTTTTTTATTATTGATTTACATTTTATTGGCTGCAGTGGGTAACGCTGTTGCCTTGCAGTAAAAAGGTTCTGGGTAATGCATGGAGTTTGCATGTTCTCCCCTTGCATGCGTGGGTTCTCTTTCAGTTTAAAACATGATCTTTGCTTGCAAAACTAATGGAACAAAATACACTCCATAGTTCTGCAGCAGAATAAAATGCTTAAATGAAACAGAGCTGAGTCAAATCATTCAATAATCAATAAAATTATAAAATAAATGTGCCACAATATAAGAGTATTCATATTATAATCATATGTTATCCTAAATAACTACATATGTTAACAGAGCACAGATATTACCAACACCCTAAGCCTTCTAAATTTGCTTTTTGTTTATTAATTGAGCTGTGGGGACATCTAGTGGACAAAGCGGGATGCTACGAAAAAACAAAATCCGTTAGATACGTTGGTATTTAAAGGCCAACAACCTTATAATTTAGGAATATGCGATGCACGTATATAACCATACCACATTGTTTCATTTTGTGTTTTTATTTTGAATCAAGTCATCCACAACCTTTTATAATAATTAACTGGAATTTTAAAATGTAGATGATATGACGTGATGGCATAAGGATATGAATTTTTTTTTTTAAACAAAACAAAGATTAGATCTATTTCTCATATTTCTGAGTTATAAAATACCTTATAACAGTTGGGTACTGCGTAAATTATTAAATCTAACCCTAATGCACAGCATCTTTTTTAAATTCAGTTTGTAAAAAGAGAGAGAATTGACATTTCTGCCTCATTCTCTTTTCACTTCACAATTGTTGAGGCATTTGTGTTGCTACATCACATCATAATCCTGGTTAGATGTTTTAACATTTGTGGCTAAAATGTAAAAAAATAAAATGCTTAACTTCCTGTCATATGCACACTTTTTTAACATGACCTGGAGCCATTCAGAGCATCAGGAAAACTGTTCATATAGTAAAGTAGTTTTCACAGGCAACACCTCAAATAAACTTCCCTTTTTAAAAACTCTCTTGGCTGTGTAATAAAAAAAAAAAATCTTCCTTCAACAAAATCTGAGGTAGAGTAGATTCCCTACATTATTATCAATATATTTTATTTGTTTCATCATTGTGCATTATTTTACAAGCCCCAATGTTATGAGCTGTATTTAGATGATGTTTTTAGCACATCAAAGCACATAAAAACTTTAAAAACCTAGATCAACTAGTAATCAATGATGAAATCTAGCTAATTAAAAGTGTAGTCTTAAGTGCCTCTGCAGATTGTCCTACATCCTTATTGGTGAACAATATTCAGTTGGTAATTAGCCACACCTGTCTTTAGTTAATCATACCTGCTGTGTCCATTTGACAGCACCTTAGGAATCAGGGGCAGGGTGCTCTTAAAAACAACTGGTAACACATATTATTTTAAAACAACTGGCTTGACTGATTGGTGTGGCTCAAGTCATGGGGATTTTCTTTCGGTAAGTTTCTCTTTTATCTCCTTTAAAGTAGAACTTTTTGTGTTTTGAGTAAAAGTTTTATTTTTATTATTGGAGTTTGCATAAACTTTTCTTTTTTTTCCTCTAGGCTCTTTCTGTCCCTCATATTTGCTGTTGGACAATGTCAAGTAAAAGGTGAACTTGAGTATTGTAGTACCATCAGTAAAATGAACACAAAAAATGCTCGGCCAAACTTTAAATTCTTATGTGGCAACTAATCTGTTCTGAACAGGTGGATCCAGCTTTGCTAAACATGGACATGGGGAAGGCTTCCCTGCCTATCAGTCGGTATTTAAGGAAAAAAGGTTTCCTGTTGAGCCGTTCTTCCCAATTGGGGGTCCTGTACCTGATGGACTGTCACCAAACCTGCCTTTTGTTAACCAGTATTATGGCTACCTACCACAGGACCCTAGACTGGAGAAAAATCCATTACAGCATCAAGGTACCCCACCTAGGAGGGGGCCCAGTTACCCACCCCAAGCCCCCTCTTTGCCGCAGTCTGGCAACTATGTGCTACAGGGACCAAAAAGGCCTTGGCAAAACAGTAATGCCAACATACAACCGGTCCCAGCTGTAGAGAAATATCTGGCTTACCCAACCACGATGCAACAACTCCATGTCTTCCAGCAGCCAGGTGC
>NW_024038151.1:0-76437 GCF_016077235.1 Cyprinodon tularosa | reverse complement strand
ACATGTGTTGTGAATTTTGCGCTATATAAATAAACTGAATTGAATTGAATTGAAAGTGATTCATAAATGGGTAATTATCGCAGCATGTTACCATTGTGAAATTTCTTTCAGACACTCCGGCTAGGTTTAGGTTTCCTGCTTTATTTTATATAGTTTTTAATATTTTAAATTCAAATATTGTATAGAAAGAAAGAAATGCATGGAAACCATCTGTGTTAGACCGCTGTCTCACATCAGATGGGATACCCTCACAGCACAGGGGAAGAAGCTGTTTCTGAGTTTATTAGTTTTTGATTTGATGTTTCTGAAGCGTTAATCTGTAACAATATCTAGTATAAGTCATTTTGCCTTATGTAACTGTGGTGTAAATAATTGTATGCTGAAGTTATTGGCTTGCTACAAGAGTGATTGATTTGTAATGTTTGTATGTTACAGTTTACAATGGCTAAAGCGATGGCAGTGGTCAGAGGCCACTCTTCAATAAACAACTGAAAAGAGAAAGAGGTTTGGTTATTGGAGCGTCATTGTCTGGCTGTCTAGCCGGCTGAAAAGTTGGGAAAACTCCGGGCGAGGACAGCACAGTGATGTCAGTAACTCTGTTTTCAAAATCTGACAGCTATAAGATTGTCCCAGGATGCAAGAGTACAGCGAAAGCTTGTCCACTGCTTATGGGACTGATTTATGCCCTGAACTGTGCATACCCTCCTATTTTGTGCTACACTTTTAAAGTCCTCTAAGAACTCTTGCTGGAGATGGAGAAATTTAAACTCTACACAAAAGAAAACACCCTGAAGAAAAAAACATCTGAATATATGTGTTATACTCTAGGTTCTTCAAAGTAGCCACATTTTGCTCTGATTACTGCTTTGAACACACTCTGCATTCTCTTGATGAGCTTCAAGATGTAGTCACTTAAAATGGTTTTCACTTCACAGGTGTCCACTGTCAGGTTTAATAAGTGGACTTCTTGCCTTATAAATGGGTGGGACCCTCAGTTGTGTTGTGCAGAAGTCAGGTGGATACACAGCTGATAGTTCTACTGAATAGACTGTTAGCTGCTTTTTTTTATTGCCATAATACAAATTCTAAGTAAAGAAAAAAAATTAGCCATCATTACTTTAAGAAAGGCCAGTCAGTCTGAAAATTGGAAAAACTTTGAAAGTGTCCACAAGTACAGTGGCAAAAACCATGAAACACTACAAAGAAACTGGCTGACATGAGGACCGCCCCAGAAAGGAAGACCTAGAATCACCTCTGCTGCGGAGGATAAGTTCATCAGAGTCACCAGCTTCAGAAATTACAGGTTAACAGCACCTCAGATTAGAGAGCAGGTCAACGCCACACAGAGTTCTAGCAGCAGACACATCTCTAGAATAACTGTTAAGAGGAGACTGTGTGAATCAGGCCTTCATGGTAAAATAGCTGCTAGGAAACCACTGCTAAGGACAGCCAACAAGCAGAAGAGACTTGATTAGGCTAAAGAACACAATGAATGGACATTAAACCAGAGGAAATCTGTGCTTTGGTCCGATGAGTCCAAATTTGAAATCTTTGGTTCCAACCATCGTGTCTTTTTACGACGGAGAAAAGGTGAACGGATGGAATCTACATGCCTGGTTCCCACCGTGAAGAAAGGAGGAGGAGGTGTGATGGTGTGGGGGTGCTTTGCTGGGTTAGGGGATTTATTCAAACTTCAAGGCATACTGAACCAGCATGGCTACCACAGCATCTTGCAGCTACATGCTATTCAATCCGGTTTGGTTTAGTTGGACCATCATTTATTTTTCAACAGGACAATGACCCCAAACACACCTCCAGGCTGTGTAAGGGCTATTTGACCAAGAAGGAGAGTGATAGGGGGCTGCACCAGATGATCTGGCCTCCACAATCACCGGAACTGAACCCAATCAGGATGGTTTGGGGTGAGCTGGACCGCAGAGTGAAAGCAAAAGGGCAAACTAGTACCTCTTGAAGCTCATCAAGAGAATGCAGAGTGTGTGCAAAGCAGTAATCAGAGCAAAAGGTGGCTACTTTGAAGAACCTAGAATAAAAGATATATTTGCAGTTTCACACTTTTTTGATAATTATATAATTCCACATGTGTTAAAGCACAGTGAATTCAACATTCAAAGTGAAATATATATATATATATATATATATATATATATATATATATATATATATATATATATATTTATAGAGAGAGAGAGAGAGAGAGAGAGAGATATCTATAATTTTTTTCACCTCACTCCTGTTTGTATTGGCTGTTTTCCTAGATATATCTCTAAAAAAATTCCAGATTTTTACCGCCACAACAATGAAGTTCCTCACACAGCACTCCGTTTCATAAATGTTCCATTTATTGACTATGAGGTGGTAAAATACGCTTGATATTGCGATTAATTGTGCCATTGATGCACAGCGACATCTACTGGTCATTTAAAATACCTGTCGTGAGTGTCAAATTTACCATGTCTGTTCTGTCGCAGTTAAATCTCTCTGATGACTTTATTCCGAGTAAACCCTGTAGCTATAAAAAATATAAATATATATTACATCTAAATATATGTATATATTTATATATGTATAAGACCTGCTTTAATTTCGAACACAAGCAAAAGCTGAGGGCAGGAAATACAACGAAAGTTTCTCCATGCCATGCCTTTATTTTGAAGGGCACCGGACCGGCGGGCTTGAAAGCCACGCCCACTTCTGAAACAGAAAATTGACTGGTATTTCCGTTTTGGGGGCGAAAACGAAAAAACCAAAATCAAGCCGTTTAATGGATTTTGGTTTTATGTGCAGAAACCACAAAACGGGAAAACGAATCGTTTTCTGAGGAGAAAAAGGAGAAAACGGCCGTTTTTCTGTTTTTTCCATGTTGAATTATACCGTTTAATCAAACTGATAAAAAGTACCTTCGTCATAAACTAAGGAAAGCATTGTTTATGTATCTTAAGAATACAAAATTAAAAAATAGAATCTAATGTGAAGTAACGCTACTACACACTTATGTACAGTAGGTGGCGGTATGCACCTTAAAGTTGCTTGTGATCGCCATAATAGAAAAGAAGAAGAAGAAGAGCCGCTGGTAGGGATCGGGTAGCATTAGCAGCATTAGATTAGCTTGTGTGTCGAGTCATTGTAGAGAGGCTGATAATCTGGGAGTGTTTGCAGTGAGAATGTCTTCAGTCCAGCTTCAAGGAGAGTTTATCACCGAGCAGTTAACTCCTGCTGAAGAAACATTCACGGAGTTTAAAGGGAGTTTGGTCAATTCGGAGGAAAAGATGGACGATCAACATCTACTGCTGGATTTCACCAGGATCCCCCAGATCATCTTACACCGGATAGGTAGGAAACACCTGATAGAAACGATTCCCTGATGATGCACACTGTGGATTTTAGCCTCATCTGATTGGAAAACTGCTTAGAGGAGATCAACATGCTAAGCTAAAGCTAAGTTCTGGTCGGCGGCCATCTTACTACGGTCAGCTCGCTCTCTTCCAGCATTGGGTTTTAATGACTGCGGTTAAGTCAGTAATTTTCTCGGGTTAAACCTCTTCTTCGCTCCGAGTTCACTGCAATCTGAGGAAGCCGTCTCTACCATAGACATATATATAAGGAGAGACCCCGCATTGACTGCCGCGGCGCAGACATCACGGGCGCCATCTTGGGGAGGTCATCCTGCTGCTTTTAAGGAATAGTACACCCAAAACATGATTAGCCTTCATTTTCTACTCACCCCCATGCTGAACAAAACTCTGGAGTACTTTTTTGATATCTCAAATGCATCTGGAGATCTGGGAGGCTTCTTGCTGTCTGCTGACATTCAAATAATGGAGGTCTATGGCGCCCGAGACAGAAAGGTCCAAAAAAGTCCACAAAAACGTGTCAATATTCCTCCATACTGCTCGTCCAATGTAATCCAAGTGTCCTGAGTGGGTAGCATCCATAATTTACTCGAAACAGAGTCATTTAGAACGTTTTAGAGCCTAAACAGTAGTGTATAGGATTTGCTAATAGCGCCCCCATGCGCGCTCACGATTCTACGGAAACCGCGGCAGACCAAACCGGAAGAAAGTGCGCATTCAGCGTCTGCTCTGCCGATAATGCAAGCGTAGAAGAAGAAGTTCCGCTTTTCACCTGTTTATTTTCTGCCCTGAGCCAGGTGAGCACGAGGTCAGTCTCTCTCAGAGTTT
Organism: Cyprinodon tularosa; assembly: GCF_016077235.1. Taxonomy (NCBI): domain Eukaryota; kingdom Metazoa; phylum Chordata; class Actinopteri; order Cyprinodontiformes; family Cyprinodontidae; genus Cyprinodon; species Cyprinodon tularosa. The sequence continues at coordinate 72,238 of NW_024038151.1, read as the reverse complement.
GAAAAAGTTGTTGATTAGTGATTTTAGTCGTGAAATTAAGAAGATGGTTCGAGTGTGTTCCTATCCTGGATGCTTCAATCAGATGAAGCGGCAGTGTGGAATAACCCATTCCGTAACTTTCCACAAATTACCTCTTCGGGACCCTGAAAGGCTAAACCTGTGGCTAATAGCTCTACGAAAAGATCTAAGGACAGCTAACGTGGATTCTCTCCGTGTCTGTAGTGAACACTTTTCAGCGGATGATTTCCGAACCTGTAAAGGAAGAGCTTTATTAAAGAGTACAGCTGTGCCGATGGTGTCACAACTAAGGACAGAGGTATGTACTTTATAAACCATTTATGTAACTTACACGTTTGTATATGATCTGTATTTTTACCGGTACTTTTTTTAAAAACGTTAAAATGTTAAAACACGCTAATATTACTTGAGTAAAAATGTTAACTTCCACATCAATTTGGACAATCATGGAATTTTTTACAAGTCATGTTATTTTAGTTGCTTTGTTATCAGACGGATTTTTTTTACACTGTATGTATGTACAACCCACCTATTGACAAACACCCGCTCCACAGCTCAGTGTGACATTATATTAATTTTGTGATCAATCAATGTGATCATTGATGGCCTGCAAGTTGTTAGTGTTTAGGAGTTAATAAAAAATAAAAATCTGGATGATAATAACTAAACTTTTAGCACCCAGGGAAATACTAATGTGATCCATGATTTAAAATACATAAATAAATAAATAAAAAAGTGAAATGAATGACATTCATTGCCACATAGTCTTTCTCAGATGCTGCAACTTTTATTTGCTCATATGAAATCATAGCATGATTATTTTTTATTATTAATAATAGTGTTTGTTTCTAGGGCATTTCACAACATCCTGCTGCTGCAGTGACTGAGACAGCCAACATTGAGACTTCTTTTGATGATGTGCCACACTCCACTCCAGTTAAACCAAAACAACCTGGTGATCGACCTGAGCACTCTCATGCAAGACTGCAGCTGGTCCTAACAAGCCCTGAAACAACCAAAGAACGCACATGTCCATCCACATCTGGCAGTTATCATGCCTTCCCCCCCACAAGGTTATCTCAAACTGTAAGTACTCACCCACTGGCTGCTATGGCAAATCTAGTAGTTACAGTTTCGGCTTATGTGTGGCTTAAAGCAAGTAAATATAACTTCTCAACAAGTCTAATGGTTATTTTGTTGATTTTAGGATATGCAAGCTCAGATGGCAGAGGAACGTTTGGAGGAAGGTTTGGATGTCAGCATGACCTCAATTGGTGTTCCTCTAGACCCAAAAGACACCAGTTTTGCTCTTCCAAGCTCAACTTCAACTCCAACCTCAGAAGAAACTGAAGACTTGAGAACCTGGGATGAGAGGAAATGGCTGGTTGACGAGTCAAAATTGTTTCAGCTTTTCAAGACTTGCCATCAGTGTGGAACAGAAATCATTCAAAAAAATGTTCAGATATCTGGGAGATGTATCAAAATATTGTGGGAGTGTCTGAATCAACATAGTGATGAGTGGAGTTCCTGTCCAGATGTTAGAGGGATGCCAGAGAATAATCTACTTGTAGCAGCGTCAACTCTCTTCACTGGTGCCACGTACACAACAATTGCTGATTGGGCTGGACTGCTGAATCTCCAAATTCCCAACAATACAACATATTACAAAATACAGTCTTCATATCTAATCCCAGTCATCGACATGGTGTACAACGAGCAGCACAAGGCCATCATGGAACAGCTACTGCATAAACAGTATACTCTGAAAAAGGGAGTGCATGTATCTGGAGATGGCCGATCAGACAGGTTAGTATATTATTTATAACGAATGACAAATATTTAACTCTTGATTATCTGAAGTTATCGTTAGAGTAATTGATGTAATATTGGATTTGATAGCCTATTTATCTTTTTGTCTTTACAGCCCAGGCTTCTCCGCAAAATACAACACCTACAGCTTCATGGAGGACACAACAAAGGAAATAATCCTTTTTCAGTTAGTGCAGGTAAGGGAAATTATTATTTCATATTTCATATTACAACATAATATGAGAACAATTGTCAATTGTGTGTTTACAAATGGACTGCACAAAGATACATATGCATATATTTTGTAGTTTTATTTGGATTTTGGTCATTCTAATTGGCAAATAATAATTGTGAAGCGGAAGACTGTGATCTATGTATATGTTTTTTTTTTAAAGGGTGGGATTGAATTTGGTTTTGTACTTAATCCCACTTGTTTTCGTTCTTCAATTTGATAAATGTAGCCTACATTATTTTTTAAATTTCTATATTTATCTATTTTCAGTTTTCTTTTTTTATTGTATCTTTTTTTTAATATTATTATTATCTATTGTATTTATTATCAATTTTGGTGCATTTATTATATTGTTTTTCTTCCTTTTTTTTGGGGTAATGTTTCTCATTTTCATCATGTGCGGAATGAAATTAAAGAAGTAAATGTATTTCTAATATGTGGAACATATTACAAAATCAATGTTGCTATCGGATTATGACAAGCACTGTCCCATCAAAGATGTATGAAAATGATTTTAAACATTAATTTTTTGTTTTGTGGTACAGGTGACAGAGGCATCCAGCTCTGCTGCCATGGAGCCAGTGGGGTTCAGGAGAGGACTTGATTATCTCCTTGAGCAAGGTCTTGAAGTGGAGGTGGTAACCACTGACCGATCACCATCTATACGAAAAATTATGCGCGAAGAGTATCCGGAAATCCACCATGAGTTTGACATCTGGCATGTTGTCAAGGGTAAGCTGACAAATTGTAATTTGTAAATGTACAATGGTAAAGGAATTACTATAATGAGGAAAATGTTTTTACAATATACTTTGGATAGCCCTTGTACAGCCACATAAACTTTTACATAATTTACCCCTCCCTTGCCAAAGCGCTGGCACCTGCCTAGGTTATACACAGCCCCATTGTGATCCCACACTCCTCTATTACCTGCTCCCACCTTGTACTTCATACCCACCAAGACTATGTTGACGTCACCCATGTGCAGAAGTGCAGTCTGTTTGGACTGTACATCTCCAATCACCTACACTCTCTGAGCCCTGAGCTCCCCATTGTCGTTAAAATTAAATTAAACTAGAAAAAGCTGTTTCGGAGAAACATCAAAGTGGGAATGCTTTTGCTGAATGAAAAAAGCTGAAATTACCTGCATAACATATGAAAATGTGATAGGAAGTCATCAGAAACTTCAAACTGCCGAAAACAATTGAATCATCTGAAGATTTTGTAGGGTAGAATCATTTGGCAGTAAAATGGCAGAAACAAACTCATCTTAAAAGCTGCACAGCCAAACCATACATGATATCAAAAAATGTCTTGAATGTGGGCACTAGAAGGGTCTTAATATAATGTCTCCCAAGTTTCTAGAAAAATGTATAAAGAAATTTTGAAGGGGGGTTTACCTACTTTCCAGAAACATGTCAGGCGTGTTATGAATTAGCAGCAAACAGAAAAGCTTAATTCCTGTCCAGAAGCAGAGCAGAATGAACCCAAAGTTCACAACATAGGCTGAAAAATATTAAATTAGCTGAAGTAGAAAAGAAATTACAAAGAAAAACTTTAATCTTATCTGGTTGAAGAAAAAATTAGTAGCTTAAGGATGGGATGTAAAATGTTGAGGACGATGGTATTGAATAAGTATTAACATTTTAAAATCATATGTGGAAATGTCAAGACTTGGCAAAACAATTGGAAAATTATTTAAAATGTGTCGGTTGATCAGCATAAAGAAAACAGCGTCATCCTTAGAGGATTGAAAATCTACAAACCTATGTGCAAGACTGACCATGAGAAGCAGAGGAAGGACAGATAGAGAAGCTTATAGAAAGAGAGCTAATACCACTTAAGGAGCTGAATTTATAAAAAAATTGAACCTGCATGTTACGAGCCGCTGTGGTAATGAAAACACTGTTGGCAGGCTTAGGCTGCATGTTACATGGTTAGCAGATGCTTTATTACAGTGTAAATCTTAGAACCTGATTAAGAAATATGCACTGAGGTGTGTGGTCAACAGGCCTTGGTAGTGTAATTTGAAGAAATTGGTTGAATTTGGGTCATAGCTACAAGCCATATGGCACAATGAATGAGTGTGTGTAAGGAAGAGGCTTTTATTTTGTAGAGTCCCTTTAGTCTTATTTTGAAAGTCTATCATGGATGTGTGTCAAGGGAAGGGTCATGCCCTGCAGTGATATAGAATCCATTTCTAAATATGAAATCACTGGTTTTCCATGTTATTGGGTGAATAGATGCTGTATTAGAGCGTAAATGGGAGACTTTTATTATGAAATTCACTCTGGGGTATGTTTTGAAAAGGTCCCTAGAGTCTAATAGAAACAAACTGGTAGAGTTTGGGTCATAATGCTGTGCCATTTGCATCAATTAATAGGCGAGTATAATATAGAGGCTTTTATTGTGTAGGGTCACTCTTATTTTGAAAGTCTAGCAGGGTTGGGTGTTGAGAAAAGGGTCAGACCCAGCAGTGATACTTGATGACTTTCCAATCATTAAATCACTCTTTTCCCTTGTTATTAGGGCAGTAGATGAAGTGGCAATGGGAGGCTTTTATTTTGAAATTTGCTGTGGGGTGTGTTTTGAAAACCCCCTAGAGTCTCATTTTTAAAAAAGTGGTTGAGTTTGGGTCATAATCTTGAGCCATATGCTGGGAAAAAAATATGAGTTTAATTTAGGGGCTTTTATTTTGAAGGGTCCACAGAGTCTTATTTTGAAAGTCCATCAGGGTTGCGTGTGAAGGGAAGGGTCATGGCCAGTAGTCATATTGTATCCACTTCCTAATGTTAAATCAGTGTTGTCTCCCTCCATTAGATTAAAATGTGCTGTTTAAAGTGGTGGAGGTAAAATCTCTTTGAAGCACGGTTACCTTGACGACGTTAACGAGCCTGTCAGTGAGAGAGAGAAACGCGCTTCACTTTCATTCCTTAGTTCTCAGGCTTTTTTGAATGGGATTATCAGCTCCGAACAAACGAGTGCTGAAGACAAACCGTAAATGGTATCTAAAAAATTCTTTCAGTCTAAGCGACATCTATCCTTTGTCTCCAATTGGGGTAACTTTCATGGCTGTAGCTCATTCACAACCTTAATGGGAAGGAGGAATAAAAAGGTTTGAGAAATCCTGCTGGTCTCATTGAATAACATGGAGTTCCACGGTAGAGCAGAACTCTCAAAAGCAAAACTTTCCCTCCGAACAAACGACCAGTGAGCCAAAACCGTAATAGGTATTCAAAAAATTCTTTCACCGTGAGCATCAGCCATCTTTGGACTACAACTGGTGTAACTTTCATATTTCTACAATATTTGGTCTAGGCGTGGTGACGATGTAAAAAAGTGTATAATTGTCAAAATCTTGATTTTGAGGTTCGGACAGATTTGTTACCCCCGAACAAACCTTTTTCCTAGCTAAACGATAAAAGATATCGACACACTTCCTTCAATGTGAGTGCTAGGAAGGTCTGAGGAACAACTTCAGCAAGGCTCATGTTGCTACATCGAACGGTGCCCAAATGGGAGCGATACGAAAAAGTCTGTTGTTTTGAATTTTCAGTTCGGATTTTCAGAGAGCTCTCATTGGATTTCTATTGGGGAAGTGTGGACTTCTTCGTGGTCTGGGCCAAACTGTCGGAAAACCGTAAATGCCACACAGATGAGAGTTACATTTCCTGAATCCTGACAAAAATCCCTACGTTTTGATGTAAAATTTTTCTAGATAGAGTAAAAAATGAGCGAGTGAGTTGAAGCTGTTCGGCATGAGTGAAATGTTTGAAAACGCTAGAGTGGCACACTCTAGCTGCTGAACATTCCGTCCATAGACTTCCATTATAAATTTAAAAAATCTGAAAAAAAATTGTTTAAAATTTTTAAAAAGCTTCATGAAGCAAAACTTTTTAAAAGTTAGTAAAAAGCCAAAGGTTAAACGAAATTAGCGAAAAACGGAAACTTTTTTAAAAGTTGAAGGGTTTTTTCTACCCGGGAAAGTATGTGGGTAGTTAAAAGGGGCAAAGTAGTGAAGTTTTAAGGGGAAATTTTTTTTGAATTTTAAAAATGTTTTTAAAGGGCCCAAAAAAAAGTCAAAAAAAGCAAAATTTTTTTAAAAAAGTAAAATAGTAAGTTCCCAAAAAAGTCAAAAGACAAAACCCAGAAGAAGCTAAACGTTTTGATCCCCAAATTTTTTGGGAAAATCGGATGAAGTTTTGAAGGGGGGTTGTTTGAGTCCAAAAACGAAAGGTAAGGGGAAATAAAAATTTAAAAATAATAACAAAAAAAGCTTTTTTGCAGAAACAGCAAAGTGGGAATTTTTTTTTGCTGAAAAAATAAAAAAAATTTTGCAAAGAAACTCCCAAGAAGGAAAAAAAGCACAAATTAACTGAGGAAATTTGAACATGTGATAGGAATCTTCAGAAACTTAAAACGCAGAAAACATTTGAATCATCTGAGTTTTTGTAGGGTAGAAACCCTTTTGGGCAAAAAGGCAAAAGGAAAAACCCAGACTCTTTTAAAAAGCTGCGGCCAAACCCCTCAGGGAAAAATCAAAAAAGGGTTTTTTTTGGGGCCCTTTTTAAAGGGTAAAAGGGGAAATGTCTCCCAATTTTCCTAGAAAAGTTTAAAAAAATTTTTTAAAGGGGGGGGCACCTATTTTTCCCAGAAACAGGTCAGGCGGGGGTTTGAATTAGCAGAAAACAGAAAACTTAATTTCCTGTCCAAAAAGGAGCAAAATAAAAGAATTTCAAAACTTAACTGAAAAGTTTTAAAAATTAGCTGAATTAGAAAGAAATTAAAAAAAAAAACCTTGAATTTATTGGTTGAAAAAAAAAAAAAGTAGTAGTTTAAAAATGTTTGGGAAAATAAAATGTAGAGGAAGATCTATTGGGAATAAGTATAAACATTTTGAAATCAATGTGGAAAAATGTCAAGATTTTTGGAAAAAAAAAAATTGGAAATAAATTTAAAATGTGTTGGTTTATCAGAAATGGGAAAAAACATTTTGTAAACCCTTAGAGGATTAAAAAACCCAAAAAACCCTATTGTGCAAGAGGGACCTTGAAAACAGAGTAAAGGAAGAGGAGAAGCTTATAAAAGAGAGCCCAATCCCAAACTTAAGGAGTAAAAATTTTTTAAAAAAAAAAAAATAACCTGCTTTGAACGACCCACTGTGGGTGATAAAAAGCCCCTTTTGGCAGTCTTGGGCCCTGATTTTTATGAGGTTAGAAATCCCTTTATTACAGTGTAAATCTTAGAGAGTTATTAAGAAATGGCACGGGGTTGGGGTTAAAAACGGGCCCTTTGGTAGTGTTTTTTTGAAAAAATTTGGATAAATTTGGGGGCCCAAGTGTACAGCCATACGGCACAATAAATTGAGTGTGTGTAAGGAAGGGGGTTTTTTTATTTGTGGGGTTTTTTTAGTCTTATTTCAAAAAGTCTATCATGAATTTGTGTTTTTAAAACCAGGGGTCATGCCCAGCAAGGGATAGGGGGAACCATTTCTAAATAGGGAAAATCAGGGTTTTTTCCATGTTTGGGGGGGAAAATTTGATCTGTTTTTTGAGCTTTAAATGGGGGACTTTTTTTGGGAAAATTTTGCCCTGGGGTATGTTTTTTGAAAGGTCCCTAGAGTCTAATTAGAAAACAAGCGGGGTCAGTTTGGGTCATAAGGGCTGACCCTTTTGCATAAATTAATACGCAGTAAAATATAGAGGTTTTTTATTGTGTAGGGTCACTGGGCCCTTTTTTTGAAATCTAGGGGGTTGGGGTTTTGGGAAAAAAGGCTCAAAACCCAGCAGTAAATATTTGATGATTTTTTAATCTTAAATAAAATTTTTTCCCCTTTTTTTTTATTAGGGCAGTAGATAAAGTGGCAATGGGGGGTTTTTTAATTTGAAATTTTCTGGGGAGGTGTTTTTTAAAAAACCCTCTAGAGTCTCTTTTTTTAAAAAATTTGGTTGATTTTGGGTCATAATTTTGGAGCATATGCTGGGAAAAAAAAAATTTTAAAATGTAGGGGCTTTTATTTTAAAAGGGCCCCCGGGAGTCTTATTTTGAAAGTCTATCAGGGTTCGTGTGAAGGGAAGGGTCAGGGCCAGGGGGGCCATATTTGTAATAAAATTCCAAAATGTTAAATCAGTTTTTGTCCCCCTCCATTAGTTTTAAAAAAGTGCTTTTTTTAAATTTGGTGGAGGTAAAAAATCTTTTTGAAGCTGGGTTACCTTGCCCGACATTAACAAAACCTGCAGTGCAGAGAGAAAATGCGCTTCACTTTCTTTTCCTTATTTTCTCGGGCTTTTTTGAATGGGAATATCACCCTAGAAAAAACGAGTGCTGAAGACAAACCTTTAAATATTACCCAAAAAAAATTATTTCATTTTTAAGCGAGGGGTTTACCCTTTGTCCCCGTTTGGGGGTTAACTTTCATGGCGAAACCCTTCAAAACCCTTTAAGGGAAGGGGGAAATTTTTAAAGGTTTTAAAAAACCCTGGGTTCATTGTTTAAAACATGCAGCTCAATGGTAGAGAAAGAACTCCAAAGCAAAACTTTCCCCTTGGGAAAAAACGAAAGCGGTAAACCCCAAAAACCGTATTGGGTTTTTTAAAAAAAATTTTTTCCCTTGAGCTTTCAGCCATTTTTGGACTACAACTGTTGAAAATTTTTTATTTCTACAAAAATTTTCTAAGGTGTGGTGCCCAATTTTAAAAAAAGGGTATAATTTTCAAAATCTTAATTTTGGGGTTCGGAAAAAGTTTTTGTTCCCCCTTTAAAACAATCCTTTTTCCTAGCTAAACAAATAAAAAATATGAACACTTCCCTTCAATGTGAGTGTAGGGGGGTCTGAGAAAAACTTCCAAAAGGCCCCAAGGGTTGCACGTCGAACGGTTCCCGAAGGGGGAGCGAAAACAAAAAAAAGGTTGTTTTTTTGAATTTTTTTCCAGTTGGGTTTTTCAGGAGCTCTCATTGGATTTCAAATTTTTGGGGGAATTGTGGACTTTTTCACGGTCGGGCCAAACTGTGGGAAAAACCTTTTAAAATTGCCACAAAAATTAGGGTTACTTTTCCTGAATCCTGAAAAAAATTCCTACGTTTTGATGTATAATTTATTTAAATTTGAGGGGAAAAATGAGGGAGGGGAGAAAAAAAATTTTGTTGGGGAAAAAAACCAGAACAGCTCAAAAGCTAGAGCACGACCCCTTGGAAATTGAAAAAATTCCTGTCCATAGATTTCCATTTTTAAAATCTAAAAATCTTTTTAAAAAATTTTTTTTAAAATTTTAAAGTTTCCATGAAGTAAAACTGAAAAAATTTTGGCAAAATTTGGGGGTTTAAACAGTAATGGGAAAAATTTTTGGGAAAAACATTTTAAAATTTTGAAGGGGGTTTTTTTCTAGCTGAAAAGTATTTTGAAGTAGTTAAAGGTCAAAGTTGTTGAATTTTTTGCTGAATTTTCCCTTGGAAACTGAAATTTTCTACATCCCATTTCAATGGGGCCAAAAAATCGCAAAAAAACTAAATACGGGGGAAAAACTACAAGAAATATCTTTCCCAAAATTTTTTTATAGAATCATTTCCGAAGAAGCTAAAACGTTTTGATACCAAATTTGTTGAAGGGGGCCGGGGAAAACTGTTAAGTAGTTTAACGAAAAAAAAACGTAGGGGAATAATAATAATAAAATTTAATAATAATAAAAAAAAAACAAAAAAAAAACAAAAAGGGGGAAAGGGCTTAAGCACCCCCAATTATTTGAAAAAGCTGTTTGGGGAGAAAAAAATCAAAGGGGAAATTTGCTTTTGCAAAATGAAAAAAGCTGAAATTCCCTTAAGAAATTTTAAAATGTGATAGGAAGTCAAAGGGGGGAATGTTTTTTTTCCTGCTAAAAGGGAAAAGAAAAAAAATTAGCTAAAAAAACGAAAGGAAAAAACAAAAAATTTAGCTAAAGGAACTTTATGAAAATTTTAAAGGAAGTCATAAAAAACTTTAAAACTGAAAAAGAAAACAATTGAATCATCTGAAGTTTTCTGTGGGGTTTAGAACTTTGGCAGTAAAAAAAAAGGGGAAAAAAGAAACAAACCCCCCATTTTAAAAAAGCTGCACAGAAAAAAACTATAAAATAATATAAAAAAAATGTCTTTAATATGTGCACTAAAAGGGGTCTTAATATAATGCCCCTACCCAAGTTTTCAGAAAAATTTCTAAAGGGGGCCCCTACGCCCAGAAAATGTAGGCATGTTATGAATTAGCACAAACGGGAAAAACCCTTAAATTTCCCTGTCCAGAAAAAAGAAAAAAATTTAAAACCAAAGGGTTCACGGGAATAGGCTGAAAAATATTAAATTTGCTTAATCAGAAAAGAAAAATTTAAAAAAAAAAATTGAATCTTATCTGGTTGAAAAAATTTTAGTAGCTCAAGGATGGGAAGTAAAAAGTTGAGGAAGAAAGGTATTGAATAAGTTCCAAAAATTTTTAAATTTCGGAAATGTCCCAAAACTTGGGGACAACAAATTTTAAATGATTTAAAATGTGGTTTTTTTGATAAACATAAAAAACCGTGTTTATCCTTAGAGGATTGGGAAAAAATACAAAACCTTTTTTGTAGGGGTACCATGAGAAGCAGAAAGGGAAAGGGCAGAGAGAAAGGGAAAAGAAAGAACTAAAACCACTTAAGGGCGAATTTATCAAAAAAATTTTAACCCCGCTTTTTAGGAAACCGCTGTGTTTTATGACAGCAAAATTGGGGAGGCTTAGGGTGCATTTTTACAAATTTTGCAGTTTTCTTTTTTAAAGTTAAAATTCCCCCCCCTTGAACCTGATTAAAAATATGCACTGAGGGGGTGTGGGTTTAAAAAGGCCTTGGTAGGTAATTTGAAAAATTGGGTTTTTTGGGTTTGGGGAAAAGCTACGGCCATATGGGAAAATGAAAGTGTAGGGAAAAAAAGAGGCTTTTTTTTTTTAGAGTCCCTTTAGTTTATTTTTTAAAGTCTATCATGGATGGGGTGTCATGGGGGGAAGGGGCCTGCCCACAGTGATATAGAATCCATTTCCCAAATATGAAATCACTGGTTTTTCCCTGTTATTGGGTTTAATTTGATACTGTTTTTTGAGCGTAAATGGGGAGACCCCTTTTTTTGTAAATTTGTTTGGGGGATGTTTTGTAAAGGGCCCCCGAGTCTAATAGAAACAAGCTGGGAAAAGGGTTTGGGGCCCTAATGCCCGAGCCATTTGCATCAATTAATATCGAGTTAAAAATAGGGCCCTTTTTTTGTGTAGGGTCACGGGGGACTTATTTTTAAAGTCCCAGCAGGGTTGTGTGTTGAGAAAAGGGTCAAACCCAGCATTGATACCCTTTATGACTTTCCAATCGTTAAATCAAATCTTTTCCCTTGTTATTAGGGCATTTGATAAAGGGGGCAAAGGGAGGTTTTTTTTTGAAATTTTCCATGGGGTGTGTTTTGAAAACCCCCTTGAGTCTCATTTTTTTAAAAATGTTTTTAGTTTTGGGGCATAAAAGTTGAGCCCTATGCTGGGAAAAAAAAAAGATTTTTAATTTTGGGGCTTTAATTTTTAAGGGTTCCCCCGGGTCTTTTTTTTTGGAAAATCCCATCAGGGTTTTTTGTGTGAAGGGAAGGGTTCCTTTTCCAGTAGTCTATTGTTTCCACTTTCCCAATGTTAAATCAGTGTTGGGCTTTCCCCCATTAGATTAAAAGGGGCTGTTTAAAGTGGGGCCCGGGGGTAAATCTCTTTTGAACACGGGTTTTTTTGACAACGCTTAACGGGGCCTGTGTGGAGAAGGGAAAAGCGCTTCACTTTCTTTTTTTTCCTGTCAGGTTTTTTTTAATGGGAATATTTAGGGTCAGAACAAAAGAAATGGTGAAGACCAAAACCCTAAATGGGGATCTAAAAAATTTTTTGTCCCAAGGACAGCTTTTCCTTTGTCTCCAATTTGGGTAACTTTCATGGTGTAGCTCATTCTCAGCCTTAATGGGGAAGGGGAAAAATAAAGGTTTTATAAATCCTCTGGTCTCTTTTAAAAAACAGCAACCAAAATGGGTTTGAGCAGAATTCTCAAAAGCAAAAACTTTCCCTTCGAACAAAAATAAATGGTGAGCTAAAACCGTAAAAGGGGATTTAAAAAATTCTTTCACCGTTGGCGTAGCCCTCCTTCGGCTTCGCTTCCCAACTTTCATGTTTCTACTAAAAAAATATTTTGGCCCCGGTACATTTAAAAAAAAAGTGCATTTTCTGTTTTTGAGGAAATTTTTTTTAGGGAAACAGCGTTTTCCTATGCCCGAACAAGTCAGCTAAAAAGCTTAAACCATAAATGGGAAAATTAAAGAAATTTTCCCTTTAATTTTTAGTGCTAGAAGGTTCTGAAGTTTTGTATACCCAAATTTCATGTTAGTACACCCTAAAAAGTTAAAAAAGGGGGGGGAGCGGTACGAAAATAGTAAAGTTTTGGATTTTGTCTGTGATTTTTGGAAAAAACTCTTATTGGATTTCTTTTGGGGGGAAAAATGGACTTTTTGTGGTCCCGGGTCAAACCCGTGGAAAAAAATAAAAGCCACACAAATGAGGGTTAAAATTTTTTTTAATCCGAAAAAAATCCCCAAATTTTTTTGTAAAATTTATTTCAATTGATTTAAAAAAAGAGGGGGGTGAGAAGAAAAATTTTTTCGGAAAAAACCCGAACAGCCAAAAGCTAGACACGCACCTAAACAGTTCAAAAAAAATTTCCCTCCATTTGATTCCATTATAAATCGAAAATCTTAAAAATTTTTTTTAAAGTTTGAAAACTTCACTGAAGCAAAACTGTAAAAGTTAGCAGGGAAAACCGAGATTTTTTTCAGTAAAAGCCGAAAGATACCCGGGAAAAATTTTAAAAGTTGAATGGGGGTTTCTAGCTGAAAATATGCTGAAGTAGTTTTTTAAAGGGCAAAGATGATGAAGGGTTTTGCCCGAATTTTTCCCGAAATCTAAGAATTCTACATGCATTTTTAATGGGGCAAAAAAAAAAAGCAGAAAAAAACTGAAAACCCCGGGAAAAATAACCAAAAAAATCTTACCAAAAGACTAGCAGAATTTTCCTGAAGGAGCTGAACGTTTTTATAACCAAAAATTTTTGAAAAATCGGGTTTTAAAAATTTCGGGATAGTTAGAGTCAGAAAAAAATTTAAAATGAACCCAAAAATAAGTGGGAATGCCCTAAGCATTCCCAAATTGATAATAATAATTTAAAAAGAAAAAGAAAAAAAAATAAGTGGGAATGCAAACAATTTCCCCCTTGATGAAAAAAAAACTTTATTTTTATACCAGAAGGGAAATTAAAGTTTTAAAAAACCAAAACCCCTTTTTTTTTCAAAACAACAAAAACAATATTGTCTCTAACACCTGGTTCCCTTTTAAACCTTCCCCAAAAACTTTTATCCACCCCCGTATGAACAAAAATGTCCCGTCTAAAATTTAGTGCCACCTCAGGTTTACGTTTCCCCCATACCCCTGGTGGGGTACATTTCTTGTACTCCCAACCCAAATATTTTATAAAGGAATAAATTTCTTGGGGTGAGAACAAAACATCTTCCCACTCACACGGTTTTCTCCATTGCCCCTATTTTATGCTTTTTCTTGAGAACTCCTTGACAATTGTTCTGTTTTTTTTGGGGGTCTAATGAAAAAATTGGGTGTCCCCATCCAACAAAAAAGGGCAACCCAGAAACCCGCAACCATGGATAAAATCAACTGCAATCATTGTGGGAAAGCCCGTTTTCCCCTTTTTGGAGGTGACCCCGATGTTTATAACATCACATTCTTCCCAAATTTTTGGCAACATAAAAGTTTTTTGATAATAATAACTGATAGCTTTTTACACCCAAACCTTTTACCTCTTTGATACTGAATTGCCAAAATTTTTTTATATCCCAGGGTTTGATAAGGGAAATGGGGAAAAACACTTTCTTTATCACATCTGTGGTGGCACGCTGGGAGGGAAAATGGACAGGGAAATTTAAAAGTGTGCATGCTGACCTTTTCGTCAGAGGAAAGAGGCGAAAGGGGGGGGTTTAAAAGAGACTCTTACGCTTTTAAAGCCCCGGGAAAAACTTTGGGCCCCGGACAAAGGACTCTTTAAAGAAATTTGGCAAATCCCCCCCTTTTCAAACATACGGTAAATAAAAACCGGGGGAAAGCAAAATAATAATGAGAAATTCAAAATTTTTTTAAAATGTAGTTTAACTTTTTCAAAAATTATTTTTCTCAGGGGAAACTTGAAGTATTCCCCTGCATCTAAAGTGAAATACACAGGAAGAGGGCTGCCTTCCCCTATTTAACAATGAAAGCTCGCACCCCGCTTGCCGTTATGGGCCACAAAGAAAATGTTCAGCGGAACAGGCCTAAAAACCAAAACAGGGAACAAGAAAAAAATTTAAAACAAAAAAAAACCCAAAAACCCTTTTGCCTTTTTTCATTTTCCCTTACTCCCTTTTTTGTCCTCAAAATGAGCTGTATTTAAAAAAAAAGCAAACATTACCTTTAACCTTTAATTTGGGGGCCGCCCCCTGTTTTAAATGAGGCTGCGCACTAAACGCATAAAAAATATGGTACTTTTTTATGGTTAATTCTCACCACCCAAAAAAATTACAAGTACCCAGATTTCTAAATTTTTTGGATACAATTTCCTTGGGTTTCCTTTTTTTTAAACCCAAAAAACCCAAACTTTTGAATGCTTTATACAGGTGCTGGGGCATAAAATTAGAATATCATGAAAAAATAGATTGATTTTTAGTAATTCCATTTAAAAAATGAAACTTGTATATTATATTTTATACATGACCCTACCAAAATCATAAAATTTCAGATGTTTATTTTGTTTAATTTTGATGATTACAAATGACAACAAATGAAAATCTCAAATTCATCATATCAGAAAATTAGAATATTACTGAAGACCAATAAAAACAAAGGATTTATAGAAATGTTGGCCAACTGAAAAGTATGAACATGAAAAGTATGAGCATGTACAGCACTCAGTATTTAGTTGGGCCTCCTTTGGCCTGTATTACTGCAGCAATGCGGCATGGCATGGAGTCGATCAGTCTGTGGCACTGCTCAGGTGTTATGATAGCCCAGGTTGCTCTAATAGTGGCTTTTAGCTCTTCTGAATTGTTGGGTCTGGTGTATTGCATCTTCTTCTTCACAATACCCCATAGATTTTCTATGGGGTTAAGGTCAGGAGAGTTTGCTGGCCAATTAAGAACAGGGATACCATGGTCCTTCAACCAGGTACTGGTAGCTTTGGCACTGTGTGCAGGTGCCAAGTCCTGTTGGAAAATGAAATCTGCATCTCCAAAAAGTTGGTCAGCTGCAGGAAGCATGAAGTGCTCTAAAACTTCCTGGTATGTGGCTGCGTTGACCCTGGACCTCAGAAAACACAATGGACCAACACCAGCAGATGACATGGCACCCCAAACCATCACTGACTGTGGAAACTTTACACTGGACTTCAAGCAACGTGGATGAAGTGCCTCTCTTCTTTTCCTCCAGACTCTGGGACCTTGATTTCCAAAGGAAATGCAAAATTTACTTTCATCAGAGAACATGACTTTGGACCACTCACCAGCAGTCCAGTCCTGTTTCTCTTTAGCCCAGGCAAGACGCTTCTGACGCTGTCTGTGGTTCAAGAGTGGCTTGACACAAGGAATGCGACAGCAGAAACCCATGTCTTTCATACGTCTGTGTGTGGTGGTTCTTGAAGCACTCACTCCAGCTGCAGTCCACTCTTTGTGAATCTCCCCCACATTTTTGAATGGGTTTTGTTTCACAATCCTCTCCAGGGTGCGGTTATCTCTCTTGCTTGTACACTTTTTTCGACCACATCTTTTCCTTCCCTTCGCCTCTCTATTAATGTGCTTGGACACTGAGCTCTGTGAACAGCCAGCCTCTTTAGCGATGACCTTTTGTGTCTTGCCCTCCTTGTGCAAGGTGTCGATGGTCGTCTTTTGGACAACTGTCAAGTCAGCAGTCTTCCCCATGATTGTGTAGCCTATAGAACTAGACTGAAAGACCATTTAAAGGCTTTTGCAGGTGGTTTGAGTTAATTAGCTGATTAGAGTGTGGCACCAGGGGCCATCAATTTTGAACCTTTTCACAATATTCTAATTTTCTGATATGATGAATTTGAGATTTTCATTTGTTGTCATTTGTAATCATCAAAATTAAACAAAATAAACATCTGAAATATATGAGTTTGTATGTAATGTATGAATATAATATACAAGTTTCACTTTTTAAATGGAATTACTGAAATCAATCTACTTTTTCATGATATTCTAATTTTATGACCAGCACCTGTAATAGCTATGTTATTTCATTAATGTTTCCTCTGCCTTACATTTTCTTCTTTGTTTTTTAGGACAAGCACGGTTCAATGTGGTTTACCCAAAACAAACAAAAGAATGGGTCGCCAAAAAGATCTATGTTCCAACAACACAAACATTCCGGCAAAATCTGGTGGTGCAAGTTGTGCGGAGACGCCTGGACCCCAACATCAAGATCAAAGACCCCCAGTCATATGTTTCTATCCCTCCCATACCAGAAAACATTGCTCAGAAACCAAAGCCTGCCAAAGAGGAAGCCATACAAAAACATACTTCCCGATACAGCAGTTAGTCTGAGTGGTGCAGTATTTTTACTCTTGCCTTTTTATATTTGTAATTATGCAAATAAAAAGTCTAGCTGGTGGCATGTAATTTTAACCTTCTTTTTTTTTTCAAAATTCTGGGATACAGAGTCTGATAAGGGGTTTACTTAATATAGTTATAACATGACATTTTGAAATAAAATGGCATGTGTTTGTGGTTGGCTTGTCTGCATTTCACACTTAGGTCTAGAATAAATATTTAATCAAAGGAACAGAGTTACATTTTTCTTACCATCCAAAGTCATTTTGTTTATTTCCAAAACAACACAATAGTACAGGAAAGGTTACAGTTATCGGCTACATAAATTCTGAAATGATATCTATAATGAGGCAGTATAGGTTTGTGATTTGGGAAAAAATATGAAATACAATGAAGAAGTACAAATTAATATGGAAGAGTCTCTTAGGATTTGTTTATAGTCTTTACAACTGTTCAAAAGCTGCCTCTGCCTCCTTGAAACCAGTATACACTCCATCTGGTGAAGGGTAGCTGGAACGGATGCTTGTAACAATACAGGCAGGTAAAACTCTTCTGCTGTCCTTGCCAAGTCTCTCGCCTTTCAGAATCCACTCGAGTACCACACGGTAGGCCACCAACCTGTACTGACTGGTGGGGGGGGGGGGGGGGGGGGGGGGGGGGGATGGATGGAGCCATTATTTTAGCAATACAAGTGAAAAAGAAAGCAGTATCTCATCCAGCACACAACCTGGGTAAGATGCTGAGTAAACAGACTTTAGTACTAGCATCACATACAAAAAACTACACAGTGAGTACCATTAACATTATGTATATATATCATATATATATATAACATATATATATGATATATATATCATATATATGATATATATATCATATATATGATATATATATCATATATATGATATATATATCATATATATGATATATATATGATATATATATATATATATATATATGATATATATATGATATATATATATATATATATATATATATATATATATATATATATATATATGATATATATATATATATATATCATATATATATATGTTATATATATATATATATGTGAGATATATATGATATATATATATGTGATATATATATATATCATATATATGATATATATATGATATATATATATATATATAAATATATATATCATATATATATATATATGTATATCATATATATATATATGTGATATATGTATATCATATATATATATATGTGATATATATATATATATCATATATATATATGTTATATATATATATATGTGATATATATATGATATATATATATATATATATCATATATATCATATATATATCATATATATGATATATATATGATATATATAATAACATTATTAGCAAGGCATAGGCCTGTTGCACAAAACTTACTCTGCAGAGAGCGTGTTGTTTGGTCCTGCGGGTCTTGGCCTCTTTTTCCAATTGATTTTGGGCACATGGAAAAACATCTCCAGAACGCCACGGGTCAGTAATGGTGGATAATCCGTGTTTTGGGTGACACAAAGTCTTTGGCTAGTGCTCTCGGTCTCATCAGTGGAGATATTTAGATCCTCCAGTGGTGGCATCAACAAGTCCCAGTCCACACAGCAAATGCTCTCCTCTTCTGTTGGCATTGCTTGACAATTTCCACATTTACACCACCATGTTTCTGACGCTCTACATCTGTAGCACAACGGTGTTTGCGGCTCAGCTTGAGCTGCGGCTGCCTCATCCATGTCTCTAAGTTCGTCATCTGTGTATTCTGGTTCATAGAGAAAAGGCTCGGCAAAGAACTCATGCTCTTCCTCAACACTGAAGTCCTCAGACATTTTTCTTTCGTTGTTTCTTTCTTTGCACAGGTAAACAGCACATTTCTTCTTCTACGCTTGCATTATCGGCAGAGCAGACGCTGAATGCGCACTTTCTTCCGGTTTGGTCTGCCGCGGTTTCCGTAGAATCGAGAGCGCGCATGGGGGCGCTATTAGCAAATCCTATACACTACTGTTTAGGCTCTAAAACGTTCTAAATGACTTCGTTTCGAGTAAATTATGGATGCTACCCACTCAGGACACTTGGATTACATTGGACGAGCAGTATGGAGGAATATTGACACGTTTTTGTGGACTTTTTTGGACCTTTCTGTCTCGGGCGCCATAGACCTCCATTATTTGAATGTCAGCAGACAGCAAGAAGCCTCCCAGATCTCCAGATGCATTTGAGATATCAAAAAAGTACTCCAGAGTTTTGTTCAGCATGGGGGTGAGTAGAAAATGAAGGCTAATCATGTTTTGGGTGTACTATTCCTTTAAGCAGAACAGTAGAAGGATGCCTCAGCACTGCAGCGGAGTTTAGTTTAAATCAACAGACTGTTGACATCAGGGCTGGAGGGAGAACTTCATGAAGGCATCAGAGCTTTGGAAGACATTACTAAATAAACAGCAGATATACACTACATAGAATAGAAACTCCCTTTGTTGGCCCACTGTGGGGAAATAGTGGAGTTACAGCAGCAACAGATTACACATCAGTTTATAAATAAAGTTTATAAAAAATAATAGAATAAGTGACAGAGTTAAAATAAATATCCAATTTTATTTGTTAACCAATTAAAAACAGCCACAGCTGAACAAAGGGCTGTAAAGAAGAAAAAAAGAAAAACACGAAATGGTATGAACAAATATAAAAAAAAATACTGTAGTTTACAGTGTTCTGTTATGTTAAAGTGAGGAGGATTTGTCCCCTTGGAAGTAAAGGCTGTAGCGCCCCGGGGGCCTCTTCACCGGTTCTTTTCCTGGGAGCAAGTTATTTACTACTCTTAACTCAAACTCGTTAAAACCATATAAAAACAGGAGTAAAAAAGTAACAGAGTTTATTCCAGATCAGGTCGTTACAGGACAGAGAAAAAATGCTTCGAGCTATGCACAGCTGTGGTCTCAAAAATCACGTCCGCAAGCGTCCGGCAAAGTTTGAGCCCCGAACAACGTCATCTCCTGCTTCTTATACCTTCTGAGTCTGTGTTGCATCATGTGGATGCTTAGCTGTCCGTATCAGAAACTGACACGCCATCCATGTCTTGAACTCCATGCAGGTTGCCTCTCTGTCTCAGGGTTACATATACAGTAGCTCTCCTATCAGACCGGCTCCAAGATGTGCCCATATCCTGTGTACTCTTACAGACACGAAGGCTGTCTTGATTAGATGACCTCCGTACACACCGTGACATCCACAATGTGAAGGAAGGCCTTCTGCTCTGTCTAATCTGACTAACAAAATGACAGTGCACATGATGTATAAATAATAAAACCTAACAACTCCCCCTGATAAGTTACCGTTATTACAGGTAACTTAAAAACACAAGAAGCGACACATCTCCGAAGGACCGGGTGACTCAGAGAGCATCTAGAATGATATATATCATTAATTAGGGATCAAAAGTAATCACAATCAAAATTTCACAGACCAAATGTTCTCACTCAAGACCAGTTTCAGCATTTAACTACAATTTGGGTGTCATCTAATTAAAGGAAAGCTGTTTTAGTTTCCTATGCGCACATTATTTTAAGTTACCTTAGATTAGATAACCTAAGCCTATAAATCTCATAAGGCCAAATTAATCTACTCTCACTCCCACCTGGAGGCCTCCTAAACAGTGATGGGACTAACGGCTTTGAAAGTACCTTGTTTTAGTAACGAGTAATCTAACTAATTACTTTGACTGTAACTATAACGCTGTTACCATTGCCGACACCCCCTTTACTGTGCGTTATTCAGGTCGCACAATGAACCTTCTTTCATGATAGGACTCGTGCGCAGCTGCGTGAAGCTGACACCCCACCCACATCAAAAAACTCTGCAAATAGACTGAATGGTTAGTGCAACGTTTGTGCAGAAAAAAAATATTGTTTGCTACTTTTGTTTAAGAGATATTAAAGATTATTTTTTAGGTCATCCAGAGGTGCGCGCCTTGTCATGAGAGAGGGGAGGATGAGAATGGCTGATGTATAGTGAGATTCCGTCTGTCAGTTGGGTAGGTGGGTGTTTCTGCTGGCGGGTGTTAACGTACAGCACACACAGAGAGATGGAGAGTGAGGAGGACTCCTGCAGCAACACAGCATTTTCCTGATGGAAATACTGGTGTTACGTCGAGCTGCGTTTCCCCATCAGATACGGTTTCCCCTGCATCTCCGCACAGTGCAGGCGGCACGAGTCACCGCACAAGCGACAGGAAACGCGCATGCTCGCTAAAGGCGCGCAACAGTCGCCCTGTGCTCGCGCCACAGGAGAACTATGGAGAGCGTGAACGATCAAATGATAGCCTAAATGGAGAAAGGGAGATGGATGGATGGATGGATACTCTGCCTTTTCAACCTACTGTATTTTTTATTTTAAACATTATTTGATGGCCTTTGTGGCAGGGATGGAGATCCATATTTTATGTCACACACAGAGTATACATCTAGATAGATAGATGGATAGATAGATGTTGCAGTACCTATAACAACCCAAACACAGGATTTCAGAATTAGACATCCCCAGTTATTAATTTCATATACACACCAGATCTGAATGCCCTGTTAAAAAACTTCACATGGCGTTCCCCTCTGATTTCATTTACGCTGAGTTGCAATAAATGCTAAACTCTCTGCAGGTTCTTGTCTTTGTCGTCCGCTCTATTCAGCTGGCTTTGAAACACACGGCGAGAAGGTGGGGGCTGGGTGGTGAGGGTTACTGGGGCGAGAAACGCAAAAGTAATGCAATAGTTACTTTTACTAGTAACTCATTACTTTTATTGTGGGGTAACTCAGTTAGTAACTCAGTTACTTTTTGGGAGAAGTAACTAGTAACTATAACTAATTACTTTTTCAAAGTAACATGCCCAACACTGCTCCTAAATGTGACCGCTCATCATGGATAAACCACCTATCCAACTTTACCAATCATTCAGTCACAGTAGCGGACATCACAGGACAGGTTGGGCCGTTCTCCACCGGAAAACCCTACCCTCTCTAAAAGGTAGTAAAAACCGGGGTGACCCCACTCTCGGCCAATCTGAGCAAGAAAACCCCGTTTTGAATCTGATAATTATCATTATCAACTACTTAAAGAACCTGTAAGCCAATCAGGTTCAGGGTCTTTCTACATCAAAGAAAAAGTGGCATAAAACTTGATCTTGGTGGGTCTGGAGCAAAATATTTCCATGATTTTCATCAAAACAAAATCAAAATAAATCAAAACATAGACATCACAATTAGATAAAAGTCAAGAATTATCCTGGTCCGAGTTAAAAACAAATGATGAATATCACTGATGATGATCAATTCTTTCAGTGTCTCTATCACTCATCAATCTAATTGACCAATCAGAGTCTCGTATGGTCTCCTCTACAGCCCCTTTGGTCTCCATGCTGTCCAATGGCAGACAGATGCTGAATCCATGTGGTGGTTCTCATGGACTGTTCTCATCACAGTTCATCAATCCTTTCCTCCGGGATCTTTCGACACACAGAGAGTGCAGTCAGTGTTCTTATCACGATAAACAATGTCTTCAATGAGCAATTCTTTATTCACTCAGAATCTAAGTGCAGTCACAACCAGATATTCTTATCCACAATTACCTTCCCTTTATCCCTTAAATCACCATTAAATTGACTACATTTAAATTAATTATCCGTGGACTCTGTGTTTTTTCAGCGGATTATTTCAGTGTCTATTAAAAAAAAATAAATAAATAAAAAAATAAATGAATAAAAAAAAAAAAAAAAAAAAAAGAAATCCCCAAAAACATTAAACATAACCTACCTTTCAATGCCTGGCAGTTGAAAGTTATTTATACCAGTATGTACTCAGCCTGAACATCCTATGGATGTTTCTGCTCATAATTTTTTTGTTCATATAAGCTCAAAATCACTGCAACTAATATAATCTAATTCAAGGAACCTGTAAATATTTAGAAAACATTTAACCCTTTATTACACATTGTAACACTCAATTCATGGATTAAATACATTTTTAAAACTATTTCTACATCATAGCAGATTAAGTTTTAGTTTCGTCTAAACTTATAACTGCATTTTAGTTTACTTCTATCCCCTCCCCATTGAAAATGATTAAAGTTCTTTAATCTCTAAGAAAAACCCAGCTTGGCGCAGATTCCCCCTATTAAAAACTCCCCTATCAGACCTTGTATCCGTGAATGTTAGTGCATGAAAGAAAACCTCATTCCCATGTGGACCCTTGTGTGTTCTTCGAGTCATTAACAGTGTGTGGGTCTGTTGTTACGTGACAGTATGTGTGTGTGTGTCTATGTGAGTGGATCTATATGTGGGAAACTGGTCAGGAGCCATCCCGCTACTGGTTTGGAAGAAAAAGTGTTTCTTGGAGCAGTGATCCTCTCCAACATGCAAAAAAGTTTGATGTTCAAGTCCATCAGGTTTCCCTCTGTTACCACAGCAGCTTTGAACCATAAGAGTCTTGGGGCCATGTGTCCCCACACCCCCTGAAGGATAAGACTTTACCTGTGTCATCAGCAGTATCATATAGAGGTAGAAGGAAACAGAGCATCAAAGATGTTACTCCCTTCAAGAGGAAATGTCATATTGAAATGTTCATCTGCTCAGAGCACAGGATTGTACTCTAACTTGCTGCTGCATTCCCAAAACTCTGCAGTACACAGTTCCTGAAGGTGTTGAATTCGACTGCACCCCCTCTATGCAAAGTGTCCAGCTATAGTCCATTTAAAATATTCTCCAAAAAAAAGCAGTGCTCCGATGAGAAAAACAAAACAAAACAAAGAACTAAATAAAAAAAAATAAAAAAAGAAAATCTGTTCCAACATCCCCAGAACCAGTCAATAGTTGTCATATCTGGACCCCTGACCAGATCCAAAAATGTGCAGGAAACATAATCTCCTCTTATATGTGTTATCTCAAATAAACTACCATAATAAGTGTGCATTCCCTCTAAAGTATCGATTGCAGCTGTAGTGAAGTAAAGTCAGGTGTTCTTATTGCTTCATGCATAAAAATTATGGTTACCCATCCCCCAAATTGTATATAGCCCCTCAAATGCCATCTATAACTCTGCTCGCAGTAAAAAACAAATAATATTAATCAAAACAAATAAAATAAAATAAAATAAAAAATAAATGGTGAAGTTTTAGTTCCTGGGCCTGATATTGAATCGCCATAAGCTCATTAACTCCTTAATTAGCTCATTAACACTATAAGTCTTCATCGTTATTGCTTATATTGAAAGAAACCATCATTTGCTTTAAACATTTGCTCCTAAAATATTCTAATTTCTCCTAAATTGCATTTTGTTGATGCTACTTTACCATTCCCAAATGTTAAAGTTTCAACTTGTTGTCCCTTTAATATTCTGCTAATCAACAACTGATCAAACTATTTATCAAAAACCCAGTCTAATTTATCACATACCGGTAGTAAAACATCTCTAAATCCTCTTTTTTTATTCCTCTCTTTAAGAATACTCCACCCCCTGATGATATAGAGAAAATTTAGCAGACCATTTAAAATCTGTCGATAAAGTTACTCCTATTATTTATATTTTATGTTGTTGCCATCACTAATGATATTTTTCTTAAAAAAATATTAATAAAAAAATAAATAAAATAATAATAAAAATCCCCAAACTACTGCCATGTTGTTTAGAAAGATATACCGTCTACCTGTTGATCCCCGTAAAGCTAATATATTATTCATAGATCTGTATTAATAAACTGGTTTAAAATAAGTTGCCCATAATTTTTCATTGTGAATAAGAAATCTGGTGTGTCAGTTCACTTATCTTTTTTCATCCGTCTTGTCCGATGATCCCATGACCTTCCATCAACCCATCACTGCCAGTGTTCTTTTCTCGTCCAAAGCAGTGGGCATCCAGTCATTTCCTTAATGTCTGCATCTCAGCAGCTGCAAACCATCCCTCCTTCTGTAGTTTAGGAGCAAAGTTAGTCTCTGTGCCCCTTGTAGGTTAATCCATCCTGTGACTCAAGAAAGTGTCCAATGTCTCTCCAAACAAAAAATCTACTGTTCATTTTGAAACAGTTCCATTCGTAGTGTAGTCAAAACTATTCAAACAAGTTTAAGATGTTAGTAAACAAACAGAAAAAGACAAACATACAGACACAAACAACGACAAACATGTAAGACAACAAAAAACCCAGTGGTGACTCCGACTCCTCCAAGAAGGTGTGGGTTCATCATGTCATTCATTTAATGCCTCTGTCAGCATGAACGCTCTTAATGGGGGCGCAATTCCACCGCAACAAAAGTCCTCGAGCTTCAATCTGTACCTCATAGGTCATATCAGAAGAGGAATTAAAACAAACTCAGAGCTCACCAGAATGGCCTTCAGCCGGGAACAAAACATGCAGCTCAGAATCTCTACACCCTGTCTCTGGCATGCTGCGTTCTTACACCATCTCTCTAATGTCCTAATCCATGGTTTTGATCCAGTCCAGTTACTAACCAAGTCAGTCCAGTCAGTCCGAACCTATTAAAATCCTCCTATCAAAAATTTTTCAACTATCTGAACCCCTCTCTCTCTCTTGCTCTAGTCACTCTCAGCCAAGTTGTCCATTTCACATGCCAGAACTTCTGCACCTGCTGGGAAAATAAGGGTTAATGCACATCTTAAACAAAACACAATGAAGGATGAGACTTTTGTCAGCATGTTCTGGTAGAAAAAAATTTAACATTTAAGGATTGTTGCAAACACAGCCTGAAAAAGAAAAAAAGAACATGTTTAAGCAAAATGATTTCTTGATCCTCCCTAAATTGGCCTCTGAATAATCGTGCCTGCTCCCTGACAGCCGCACTGTCACTCTCTACAAGCAGGGAAAAAGTAAATGACCCCTCAGGTTTGTTACCAGGAAAAAGCAATCAAACAGTTAATCAATAAGTCAATAGTTAATCACTTCATTCACAGAAATTAGTGAAGTTAGCTGAATTTAACAAGTCATGCCAAGAAGGTAAGGCCCAGATGAACAGTGAAAAGATAAGTGTTAGCAATGATTAGAGATTCAAATTAATCAGTTTTTGCTTAGGCAGTTTCCAAACGGTATTATACACAGATAAAAATAGTTATGGATAAAAACTGAAGGCTGAAAAAACCCAGGGTCAGGTCACACCGAAATTGTTTTCAACTCTCCAGCCTTGTTTATAAAAGTTGACCCCGCTAATCTGCTGAGCTCCTGCGGGTATCTTGGCCCTATGCTGTGTCCAGTTCCAGCTCGAAGTGTAAATTATCCTGTCCCTAATCGATCTCTAATAAAATCCTAATGAGAGAAAAAGGAAACTAATCAATCTCTAATGCAATTCTAATGATTGAAAATGAAACCACCTTTAAATTAAAATCATGTAATGCCCTCGTCTGAGATTTTAGTTTCCCAAAAAGTAAAAACACCCATTCTGCTTCTTTCTGGATAATTACTTATATATTTAATTATTATTTTTTTTTTATCTATAATCTATTAATCTACAGTATCTCAGCTGCATTCCACACCCAAAAATCACCTCACACCTTACAACAGCAACCTGCTCTGGTCTTGTCAGAGCCTGTCATAGGCGGACCCTCTGAGCAACATGTTTGATACGATTACCCTCCTGTTATGCCCCCAGAGCTCCTTCTCAATCCTGTAAAAATGCAAATCATGTTAATGTCACATAAAAAAAATTTCTTAATCATTCCAAAATGGTACCATACACATTCTACCTCACATGCATTCCACATTTAGGACAGACAGACAGACATTGGCCACATAAAGTTTGTTTAATCCATCAGTATCAATTTTGATTTATCTTCATATAGGAATTTTCCCAATTTAAACAAAAATCATAATCTTTTCACCAGTCCGGTCTTAAGACCTCTGCACCAGTGCTTTTCAGCCTCATTTTAGGATCCTTGTTAAACTATATATGCACATTTATGGAAACCTAAGATTTATTTGCTCACGTTAGACATCAAAATAAGTTTTCACACCCAATGATTTTTAATTCTAAGCGTCCCCCAAAAATGACATGTTTGAATTTTCAAATAGGAGTACACCTCTAAGGGGTTCTGAAAAAGTGGAATGTTTTGTTTTTCTCCTGAAAATCTAATTACCTGTGTAGTTTTTTGAGCAATCAAAATAACTATCACTGCTGGTGGAAATTTCTCAAAAACTACCTCCATAACTACACAACTAGTGGGATCCCGGCCTCCCTAGTATTGCTGGGGGTGGGGCGGCTTGCGGCATTGGCATCTCTGTCCCTCTCTCAGTTCACTCCTATGGGGCTGCAAACGGTGTGTAGGATAACCGTTTTGACACCACCTTGCTCTATGTCCCATTCGTCCGCAGACCCAGCAAGTGATATACCTGTCGTTTTGATCGTATCCTCTGCCCCTCTCTCTGCCATGTCCACCAGCAAACGCTGCTGGTGCGTATTGGTACATCTGGTAGTTCTCCTCCGCGTGCATGCTGGCAAGAGTCACACATTCAGGGTTAGTCATATTTGTCTGGGTATTTTTATTCTGTGATTTTTTTTTTTTGCTTTATTTTCTTTTTCCCGTTCCTTTATAAGATTACAGTCTGTTTCATTTGGGTAGGTAGCTCTTAGGGCTGCCCAAAATTGGTCCGACACTGGGGCTGCTTTTTTAGGATCTGGAAGTTTGTATCTAAATGAGGCACTATCAGTAGATGTTAGGGGGTTGTAGCTGACCGTCTGTACTCTACCTGCATCGTTATATGTCTGAACTAATGGCGTCTGGACTACCATCTCCCTGCCACTCCTATTATTCTCCTTACTCAGGTTATGTTTGCTTCCAGCGGGGTCAAGCGGCTGTGAGTAGGCAAGCTTGTTCTGTGTTATTCTTATGGCGTCCTTTACTAGTTCCACAGCTCTATCAATCCTGTCATTTATCATCAAAAGGCACTGATCCTCTGTGTGCGGTTGTCCCATGTTCGTAGCTCCCTCCAGTCCCCCATAGCAAAACTGTTCCTCATGTTTAAACACCCCTTGTCTGTCCGTTACTATATTTAACTGCATCCGTTTTTCTGCCAGCTGTGATCCATCTCCTGCAGTTGTAGTTTCAGTTTTAATCTTCTCCTTTCCATTTGTATTATATCTTCCTCATTGCTATCCGTATGTGGCTTCCTCTGCTCATCCCTCCCTCTTAGACTGTCAGCTGCCCCTAGACTGTACCCTTCATGTGCTGTGCTTATTCTATAAATTGTTGACACTCGCTGAAATGCTTTATTTACCGCCTTCTTTATTAAATCTTGCATCTGAAACTCCTTTCGTACCTCTAGTCTCAATTCTTCCTCTGTAGGCCTTATTTCACAATTTATCTGACCTTCAACTCCATAACAGGCATCTGCACACATGGGTTTGATGGAAACATTGCATCACCAGCCTTACGAAACATTTCTCTGACACCTTGGTGTGGATTGGGGTCCATAATAGGCTCTGTTTCTGCAATATTAGATGTATTCATGGGAGGTTTTTCTTACCCTCTAAAGTGTCGAGTGCCTGCTCACCTCCCTGAGCCCCGTTTTGCTCCACCTGTTCCTGTTCAGAGTCCTTGTCAGAAAAATAGTTACTAAAATTGAACTTGGTTTGTCTAATCAGATCCAAAAGTTTTGTTTCTTCCTTCTGATGCTAATGAGGTATTTCTGGATTCAATTTTCTAGTCCACCTGCATCCATTATTCACACCTTTTGTTCACACAGTGTATAAAATTAGACCTCGACGTCTTACGTGAGATCCCTCGGTGCTTTAAACTTTTTACCTATAAGCTACAGAGAGCCGCTTTTCTGCTAAGGAAGTGCGTCCGTCAAAAAATGTGTCCGTCGAGGAAGTCTGTCTGTCAAAGAAATGTGTCCGTCAGTGAAAAGGAAAAAAGAAAAGAAAAAATGAAGAGAAATTTAGAGAAAAGATTTATAATAGAAAGAAGAAGAGAAAAGAAAAAAAAAATATATATATATATATATAGTACCGCCTAGTTCACTCCACCAACTCTGGAATTAGACAAACAAGTTGCCTAATTCGGGCTTCGGCCTAATATGTTTTATGGGGTTTTATTTTATAGTCTCTCTCTTTTCTTTTATAAGAGAAGAGAAGGAAAGAGAAAAAGCCCCCAAAGGTCCGTTTCACCCTGACCCCCTCTTCTCCAGTCTCGGTTTTACGTAAATGTCCTTATGGGAGGTATTCTGGCAAACTCTAGCCGGCTATGTGACTGGTATCTGTCAGTGCGTTTGTTTTTCAGAAATGCATCTTTCGTGTCTGCAGGCAGACCGGGAATAAAATCACCGTCCCTTTCTGCATGCAGAAACCGTGGGGCTCTCCAACCAACTTATCCTAATGAGCAGTATAATTTTTGAAGGTGTTTGCACAGGGTTCCTTCAGTCGGACTTTCAACCGCTACCCACAGCAGAACGCATGACTTTCTCTCTCTTTTTTTTTTATTTATTTATTTTTTTGTGTGTACACGTTCGCAAGGTGAAAACAACAACAAAACAAAACCGCAAAAACAAAAACTAAAATCACTCTGAGCAATTTCTCTGTCCTCTTTTGCATAAAAAGCTTCAGCTCACTTCAGAAAATCACTACACAGCCAAAGTGTTTTAACATTAAAAACACTGGAGATATTTTGTAATAAGGAATCTCCTCACGTTTTCAGTTGTTTCAGCTGTGGAGCTTTTTCCATCGGTGGCTCTGTTGTTTTGCTTCCAGGTCACGGGCGGGAACACCAATTTGTTAAAGTGAGGAGGAGTTGTCCCCTTGGAAGTAAAGGCTCTAGCGCCCCGGGGGCCTTCTTACCGGTTCTTTTCCTGGAAGCAAGTTATTTACTACTCTTAACTCAAACTGGGTAAAACCATATAAAAAGGACTATAAAAACAGGAGTAATTAAGTAACAGAGTTTATTCCAGATCAGGTCGTTACAGGACAGAGAAAAAATGCTTAAAGCTTGCACAGCTGTGGTCTCTAAATCACGTCCGCAAGCGTCCGGCAAAATTTGAGCCCCGAACAACGTCATCTCCTGCTTCTTATACCTTCTGAGTCTGTGTTGCATCATGTGGATGCTTAGCTGTCTGTATCAGAAACTGACACGCCATCCCTGTCTTGAACTCCATGCAGCTTGCTTCTATGCTTCAGGGTTAAAGATACAGTAGCTCTCCTATCAGACCGGCTCCAAGATGTGCCCATATCCTGTGTATTCTTAAAGACACGAAGGCTGTCCCGATTAGATGACCTCCTTACATGACACCACCACCACCAGCCTGAACTGTTCATACAAGGCAGGATGGATCCATGCTTTCATGTTGTAGACGCCAAATTCTGACCCTACCATCCGAATGTCGCAGCAGAAATCGAGACTCATCAGACCAGGCAATGGTTTTCCAATCTTCTATTGTCCAATTTCGATGAGCTTGTGCAAATTGTAGCCTCAGTTTCCTGTTCTTAGCTGAAAGGAGTGGCACCCGGTGTGGTCTTCTGCTGCTGTAGCCCATCTGCCTCAAAGTTCGACGTACTGTGCATTCAGAGATGCTCTTCTGCCCACCTTGGTTGTAACGGGTGGTTATTTGAGTCACTGTTGCCCTTCTATCAGCTCGAACCAGTCTGGCCATTCTCCTCTGACCTCTGGCATCAACAAGGCATTTCCACCCACAGAACTGCCGCTCACTGGATGTTTTTTTACTTTTTCGGACCATTCTCTGTAAACCCTAGAGATGGTTGTGCGTGAAAATCCCAGTAGATCAGCAGTTTCTGAAATACTCAGACCAGCCCTTCTGGCACCAACAATCATGCCACGTTCAAAGTCACTCAAATCACCTTTCTTCCCCATACTGATGCTCGGTTTGAACTGCAGGAGATTGTCTTGACCATGTCTACATGCCTAAATGCACTGAGTTGCCGCCATGTGATTGGCTGCTTAGAAATTAAGTGTTAACGAGCAGTTGGACAGGTGTACCTAATAAAGTGGCCGGTGAGTGTGATAATTTTTTTAACGTGAGATTAACGCTATGTGGTTTTATGGTACAATTTTCCAAGTACATCCCGCTGCAGCCTGCGGGAAGGCGGGGCTATTTTCCCCCAGCCTATGCATTTTCCATTGGCTTCGAGAGCGGAGCTCCTTAAGGAAAAAAGACGCTCATACACTGGGTAGCGCTAGTGCCTTTTCTTTAAGCCCCACCACCAACAAAAAAGTTGAGTGTCTGATGTCAAAACAGATTACTGAGGTGAAATGGAATCTGCTACGGCACTCTTGCTGTCTGTGTACGCCACAGGTCAGTATCGTGTGGGTGTGTGGGTGTGTGGATGGGTTTGTGTGTGTTCTCATTTTTGTTAACAGGCTGAAAAGAAACTTTCTAGAGCATAGACTACCTCCATCTAGTGATGTCGGTCTATTGATTTTGATGTATTGATTGAAAATTGTTCATTATTACGTTGGTTAATTGACATCTAATGTTAACTCTACTACATTTTATAGCAGTAGGGTAAAATGCTTGTCTTTGTTCAAAAGACTGTATTAACTGTAAAAACTGTCTTTTACATCAGCCTGTTTTCAGGGCCTTTTTTTGGGCTACATATTTGTTATTTTTTTCCCCATCTTCTTGCCATATGTTTCTATGGCATAAATCAGTATCTGTGACCTGTTTTCATTTAAAAAACAACAACATTGGCACAAACCTAGCCTGTATTTTTTTTTTTGTATGTCATCGAGAGTATTTAAATGATTTTCAATCAGAAAAAAAATGTGTGATTAAAATGCGATTAATCGCGAGTTAACTTAGCCATTGATGCGATTAATCGCGATTTAAAAAATTTTATCGATTGACAGCACTAATATATATATATATATATATACAGGTGCTGGTCATAAAATTAGAATATCATGAAAAAGTAGATTGATTTCAGTAATTCCATTTAAAAAGTGAAACTTGTATATTATATTCATACATTACATACAAACTCATATATTTCAGATGTTTATTTTGTTTAATTTTGATGATTACAAATGACAACAAATGAAAATCTCAAATTCATCATATCAGAAAATTAGAATATTGTGAAAAGGTTCAAAATTGATGGCCCCTGGTGCCACACTCTAATCAGCTAATTAACTCAAACCACCTGCAAAAGCCTTTAAATGGTCTTTCAGTCTAGTTCTATAGGCTACACAATCATGGGGAAGACTGCTGACTTGACAGTTGTCCAAAAGACGACCATCGACACCTTGCACAAGGAGGGCAAGACACAAAAGGTCATCGCTAAAGAGGCTGGCTGTTCACAGAGCTCAGTGTCCAAGCACATTAATAGAGAGGCGAAGGGAAGGAAAAGATGTGGTCGAAAAAAGTGTACAAGCAAGAGAGATAACCGCACCCTGGAGAGGATTGTGAAACAAAACCCATTCAAAAATGTGGGGGAGATTCACAAAGAGTGGACTGCAGCTGGAGTGAGTGCTTCAAGAACCACCACACACAGACGTATGAAAGACATGGGTTTCTGCTGTCGCATTCCTTGTGTCAAGCCACTCTTGAACCACAGACAGCGTCAGAAGCGTCTTGCCTGGGCTAAAGAGAAACAGGACTGGACTGCTGGTGAGTGGTCCAAAGTCATGTTCTCTGATGAAAGTAAATTTTGCATTTCCTTTGGAAATCAAGGTCCCAGAGTCTGGAGGAAAAGAAGAGAGGCACTTCATCCACGTTGCTTGAAGTCCAGTGTAAAGTTTCCACAGTCAGTGATGGTTTGGGGTGCCATGTCATCTGCTGGTGTTGGTCCATTGTGTTTTCTGAGGTCCAGGGTCAACGCAGCCACATACCAGGAAGTTTTAGAGCACTTCATGCTTCCTGCAGCTGACCAACTTTTTGGAGATGCAGATTTCATTTTCCAACAGGACTTGGCACCTGCACACAGTGCCAAAGCTACCAGTACCTGGTTGAAGGACCATGGTATCCCTGTTCTTAATTGGCCAGCAAACTCTCCTGACCTTAACCCCATAGAAAATCTATGGGGTATTGTGAAGAAGAAGATGCAATACACCAGACCCAACAATTCAGAAGAGCTAAAAGCCACTATTAGAGCAACCTGGGCTATCATAACACCTGAGCAGTGCCACAGACTGATCGACTCTATGCCACGCCGCATTGCTGCAGTAATACAGGCCAAAGGAGGCCCAACTAAATACTGAGTGCTGTACATGCTCATACTTTTCATGTTCATACTTTTCAGTTGGCCAACATTTCTATAAATCCTTTGTTTTTATTGGTCTTCAGTAATATTCTAATTTTCTGATATGATGAATTTGAGATTTTCATTTGTTGTCATTTGTAATCATCAAAATTAAACAAAATAAACATCTGAAATATATGAGTTTGTATGTAATGTATGAATATAATATACAAGTTTCACTTTTTAAATGGAATTACTGAAATCAATCTACTTTTTCATGATATTCTAATTTTATGACCAGCACCTGTATATGTATATGTATATATATATATATATATATATATATATATATATATATATATATATATATATATATACATACACACACTAGAATTTTAATTTTTTAATTTTTTTGGTTTCTTTCCTAAACAGTTCAAAGGATGAATAACTGGTATAACTTTGGCTTGGATTGTTTTAAAACATTTTAAAACCACAATTTCCTGTGAACACAAACTTACCAACTTACAAAAAGCTCTGAAAGGAACCTATTTTGAACCTTTCAGCTCCATTAGATAAAAGGCTGATTTATTTATTTTTTTTGTTTGAAAATGGTTCAATCCTTTTTCAACAGGGTACAAACGATTCAAAATGGCCGACCTCCTGTAGGGTTTAGACCATGGCTCCAAGAGGTTATTTTTTTTAGGGGCTAACAAGATACAAATGTGTACAGAGTTTTATGATTCTTGGACTAATCATGGTTTGGGCCTGATGTTTTGAAAAAAGTGACTTTCTTCCCTCAGGGGGTGGGGTGTTGATGATGTCATCATTTCACCAGCCAGTATTGTAAAGCAACCAAAGGGCCTCATTACTGTCAAACTTGGTAGGATTTGGATTTTTTTTTTTGTAAAAGTTATTCCATTTCCAATTTCTCTAAGAAAAAAAAAGATAATTCTTTTATCTCACATTTTATCTGTAAACACACCAAGTTTGAAGTCCAGTTCACTTGGAGGAGCTAATTAAAATTCAACGTCAACAAAATTGAAAAATTGCCAAAAATCTGCTTTTGACCCAAAATGGCCGACTTCCTGTAGGTTTTAGAGCCTACCTCCAAGAGACTTTTTTCATGATTCGTTGAGATCTACCTACCTGCCACAGTCAGGCCTTCACAGTGCTGTCGCTGCTCGGGCCTAATGAGACGAAATGCTACCCAGAGTTTCTATCTTAATATATATTTTCAACTGTTGCTTCAGGGTCTGAGTTGACTTGCTGTCTGCTGATCCCGGTCTTCTGTCTGCTTGTTAATGGCGCCATCTGAAAAATTGGTCAAAAGGGTTTAATATGACTAATAAATCTATGATTACTTAAATATACTTTTGTGCCTCATAGTTTTGTCTTTTTCATATGATTTTACTATAATCAAAGACAAATGTTTACTCCTGAGTAGTAACGATAAATGACTGAATTTGAAGAATGTGTTTAAATAAATAGGCAGTTTAAGTAACTTTTATGTGTAAATAAATAGAAACTGAGGAAATCATATGTCATGTAAAACACTCAATAGTTTTTATCCTCGGTCACCCCAGATAAATTCTATGTTCACTTCCAACCTAATATTTAGCTACAGAAACCAAGCTAGGTACTTCTCATGACGTTACACTATCAAATTGATCATCAGAACGTAGATCTACATTTAAAGATTAGTTTTCAATGTTCTGAGGTGGTCGCCTCACATGATAGCTAAAGGTGTCCAGTAGTTGACAACAGTCAAACTGCATTTATCAAAAGTCTCTGGATGATGCAGTATCCTGTCCCTGTCATGATTTTAAATGAAAAGTCCTAAAATTGTCCTTTTTTGATGGTCGCCCCTAATAATATCTCATCAAATGATCGTGTACACACATTTGTTTTGATGTCATGATAGAAACAGACGTACAGATGCTTATTTTGCCAATGAATGTAAAACAAGATGGAATTTATTCCAAGAAGGTTAAGAGAGATATTTGGTTTGAATAAGTTGGTTTAGTTATTTTAAACTGGTTGTCTAAATCGAAATCAAGGATAGATGGTCATCCCACAGGATGTTCTAACACTTCAGATGGCAGTAAAACATCAATAATTGAAATGTTTGGAAAACTAAGGTTTGGTTTGTGTGCTGTGTTGGATTTTCCAGACCGCCTGCAGGATTATGTTGGAAAAGAGGAGGATTTCTCTGACCAGCAGCTCTGTGGACAGGGGAGGAATTCCAGTTTGGATCAAGAGGAACCAGAAGCTCTGCAGATAAAAGAAGAACCAGAAAATCCCTGGACTAAAGAGGAAACCATGGAGCACCCCATAATTCAGCATGAAGAACAGCTTGGTCTGAAGCAGGAGACCGAAGACCGAATGGAGGAACCTTTCCAAGGTTTGACATTTGGAGAAATCTTTCCAAAAAAAGAACATTTAATGGATCACAAGAGCACTCACTCAGGTGAGAAGATTAATCAATGTCTGTCCTGTGGAAAAAGCTTCTCTCAGAAATTAAATCTTGTTACACACATCAGACTTCATACAGGTGACAAACTATTTCCCTGTACTATTTGTTAACAAAAGGTTTACTGTAGAAAGTAATTTGACTAAACACACAAGAGATCATACTGGTGAGAAGCTGTTTGAATGTTTGTCTTTGGGAAAAAGCTTTATCTTAAAATCTGGCCCTAATGAACACATGAGAATTCACAG
The DNA here is from genome assembly GCF_016077235.1 of Cyprinodon tularosa. NCBI lineage: Eukaryota > Metazoa > Chordata > Actinopteri > Cyprinodontiformes > Cyprinodontidae > Cyprinodon > Cyprinodon tularosa. Next base: position 36,606 of record NW_024038151.1, on the reverse strand, counting down.
CAATGAGAAGCCTTTCTCCATTTCTATTTGTAGCAAACAGTTTACTCTAAGGGGTAAGTTAACTGAACACTAGGGCTGTCACAATAACCGCACCAATGAAATATGGCGATATCAAGAAGCTCACCGCGCTACAAAACCAGCCACCGCCATCACCGCATCTTGGGACAACAGTTGAGAAGGAAACAATGGCAGCTGCACTGATATCAAAACCAAAGGTTACTTCGCTCCTTTGGGAGCATTTTGGTTTTCAGCCAAAGGAAAAGGGGGAGTCTGACAATTTAAATAAGGCTATTTGTAAAATCTGCGGCAAAACGGTTCAAGTAAAACGTGGAAACACAACAAATTTAAGGGCTCATCTAGCTAGCTACCACCCAGCTGTTACGGAGCAGCTACCGCCGCCTCCTGCCACACAGAGTGGTGGGGCGGCTCATTTCGGTGCCAGGCGACAACTTGGGGTCGGCGAAGCCTTTGCTCGAGTCGCTAAGTACAGCAGAGACAGTGACAGACATAAACAGCCGCTGTTACACGGTACCGGGTTGAAGAAATGCTGCCATTTTCCACTGTGGAGAAACCTGCATTCCGGTCGTTCCTCCGAGCGCACCGTCCCAGAGGGTTTTCAGTGTCGCTGGAAATGTTGTCGCCCCTCTCAGATCCTCTCAAACAGCATCAGGTTAACATGCTGGTTTTCCTTTAATGCCGCATATTGCGATATTTAGCCTCCTTGAATAATCGCAGGGGGAATTCCTCCACCGCGACAGCCCTACTGAACACATGAGAATTCATACTGGTGAGAAGCCTTTCATATGCCTGTCCTGCGGAAAAAGCTTCACTCCGAAATGCAATCTTAATGCACACAACAGAATTCATTCCCCATGATCCTCTCTGCTGTTCTCACCTTCTTCCAGTCTGAGGCGCTGCAGCCTCCACACCACACAGTGAGACAGCTGGTCAGAACGCTCTCTACGGTGCTTCTGTAGAAGGTGGGGAGGATAGGTGGGGGCAGGTGGGCTCTCCTCATCCTCTGCAGGAAGAACATGCGCTTCTGTGCCCTTTTGACCAGTGAGGTGGTGTTTACATTCCAGGTGAGGGTGTCTGTGATGTGCACCCCCAGGAATTTGATGCTGCTGACCACCTCTACAGCTGAGCTGTTGATGAGCAGTGGAGCGTGGTTAGGACGGTTCTTCCTGAAGTCAAAGATGATCTCCTTGGTCTTCTCCACGTTCAGGATCAGGCTGTTATCTTTGCACCAGTCCACCAGCTGCTCCACCTCCTCTCTGTAGTCCAGTTTGTTGTCGTCTCTGATGAGGCCCACCACCGTGGTGTCGTCTGCAAACTTCACCATGTGATTGGTGGTGAACCTGGGGACGCAGTCATGTGTCAGCAGGGGGCTCAGGACGCAGCCCTGAGGGGAGCCTGTGCTTAGACTGATGACATCAGAGGTGCTCTGTCTGACCCGGGCTGACTGAGGTCTGTTGGTGAGGAAGTCTAGCAGCCAATAGCAGACCATTGGCCCATAAACAGCAATAGAAATGCAGCAGGTGCTCTGCTGACTTAATGGCACCTTGTGGCAGCTGCATGCCACTGCAGCTGCCAAAGGTTCCAGAGGACCTGCCATTAGTTATGGCAGCGGGACTGCTGGCATTGTAACTTTGGGTGTGATAGATTAACTGGTTGTTGCAGCTGGAAACCGCTGATGTTTCTTAAAGACAGGTGGATGCATCCATGCCACCACCTGTACTTACAATGTAATGAACCCGTTTACAGAATATCACAAATCCAAGCTCCCTGATATATTTCTGTGTCCACTGAGGATGAATGTGTTTGAATCACTAACTTGGATCTCATGTTGGGAAGGTTAATGCTGATCAGACCTAGATCAGCGAGCGACACAGAAATCACCTTAACATTACACAGGGATTAAAATATTTCCGTCTCGAAGCAATTTCTCGTTGGTAAAAAAACAATCACTCAAAAATTAATTGATGGTAAATAAAAAAAAAACAATTGAAATTCCTCTTGCACTTGTCAGCCAATGGTAACAAAGGAATGTCCTGAAACTAACAGTATTAGCCAATCAAAAGAAGAAGGGGGAGGGTCTTAGGAAAGCATGTACCTCCTATTCTCGTTTCTTGCTCAAGTCGCCAGATAAATAGCGTTTTAATGTTCTCTAAATGCCAGACTGAATTTCATCTACCTATTAACCAGTTAAGGACAACGCTTAGCAGCAAAACTGGGTATCAAAAGAAATTTGGTACACGCAGGTGGTAGATATAGATGCACTTTTGCCATCTTCTGGGCATTTTTTGGTATTGGATTTTTAAAAGTCAACTTTACTCTTCAATAGGGCTGGGTACCGAACATCGGTTCTTTTATGGTACCGACCGAAATGCTTCGGTTCTACAGAATATCGAAACTCGTCTTTCGGTACCAAGTTTCGGTGATTGCCTGTAACACTTAACGTGATTGCGTCATCCAGGAAAAATACCCAGGTTGTCATGCCTACAGCCAGAGTTCATGTGTATCTGTTGTGAACTGGTTGCGAGCGTCATGGAACCCCTTTAAAATGCCCCCCAGGTCAAAAGTGTGGCTTCACTTTATTAAGACTGATGCCAATAGTGCGCAATGCAATACATCGTGTACGGAAACAATTTAAGAGCAGAAAGTTGCTCGGTGTTTGACTGCAAGAAGAGCGGACCGCAGCCGGCGCGACCATCCTCCTCTCAGCAGCCCGTGGGCAGTGCAAAGCCAGAGTGGACTGAATCATGCTGCTTTCAAACTGGATGCAGCAGGAGCAGCAAAATCGCGTCTGCTGCTTCATTTTTTGCTGTTTGTACCAGCTTCTGACGCGCGGCTGAAGCAGCTTTGCTGCTCTGGCTGCTTGGTCGAAAAGTGGCTCTGACGCACGTTGGGCGGAGCTACTCTATCCTTTATTTGCCCTGCAGCTATATTTGCTGTGATCAGGGGGAATAAAGTTGTTTTATTGTGTTTTTAAGTGGGAAAATCCACCTGAAAACTTAATCAGTGCAGTCAGTTCATCCAGATTACCGTCCTACCTTCCAATATTATTTCTGTTGGAGCCGCTCAGACCCCCACATATCGGCTTTTTCTTCGAGTTGATATTATAAAATTTGTATCGAAAAAAGTATCGTTCAGGAAACCGGTATCGAAGTGAAGGTATCGGTATTGGTACCGAAACCGAAAATTTTTGAACAATACCCAGCCCTACTCTTCAATCAGTCATGCAATCTCTGATCCCATGCCCACACACACCCCTGTCATGGCTTGAAAATACACACACGCACGCATATATATTAGGGATGGAACGGTTTATGAAAACCATCCGAACCGTTCGGTTCGACTGTCTCAGTTCGATATGCGTGTGTTGCATTCAGGTCATGCGCTGCTCCTATTTCCCATAGGTGAAGCGTGTACACTCCAGAGCAGCAGGTGGCGGTACTGCGACCAAAGCCAACCACCAGTAGTAAACAAGAAGAAGAAGCGAAGCAGCGTAGCCGGGTGTAGCAGTAAAAAATCAGTTGTTGTGGAGAATTGTGTCGGAATGGCGAGTGGGAAAGAACAGGAGTTGGAAGATGCGCCAGCAGCACTTTATATGTCTGCTGTATGGGAGACTTTGCATACAGCATTTAGAGTGACCTACGATGATGGCGGAAAGAAAGTTGTGGATATAAGTGCAACAGTGTGCGAGCATTGTGCAACACGTTTTTGTTTACGCTAACAGCAACATGACCAACATGTCATGCTAACCCCGAAATCCCACATACTCCGTCAGCAACCCCCGCTCCGCCCCGCTGTGCCTCAGACTGGCTGCTCAAAGCAAAGCCTACAGCCCCCACTGTGGCTTCGTCCGCTCCCCTCTGAGTCCCTTGGAGATGGTAGAGAGCATGCGCGAGATGATGAAATTCAAAGCAGCAAAACATACGGAAATGATCCAGGGTTTCCACAGATCATTTAAAATAATTACAATCCATTATTTTTGGGGGGATTTTTTAATTAATTCCATAAATTTTTATGGGATTTCGGTGTAACAATCAACATGTATCGAACCGAACCGAAAACCGTGACCAGAAACCGTGAATCGAACCGAACCGTGGATTTTGTGAATCGTTCCACCCCTAATGTCGACTAAATGTGATTAAAAACTAACAAACGATGCTGAAACTGGACTAAAACTAAATTTAAAAATGGCTGCTAAAATTAACACTAGTCCTTACTAATAATTATGGCTACACCTCTAGCTTTGGCCTGAAAGGTAGACTGAAAATATTGACCTCCCCATCCAGATTTTATTTTTAGTTGGTCAGAGGTTTTCAGGTGTGTCTCCTGTAGAAAGGCTACATTCACTTTCAACTGCTTTAGATGTGTCATGACCTTCTTGCGTTTAACAGGGTGATTTAAGCCCTTGACATTCCAGCTGATAATGTTTAAATTATTTATTACAAAGCCTTGTGGAAAGAAAAGAGTACAGTACAACCTCAATACAAAATGTAGTAATTGTTAATCGGTCAGAAAAATAAAAAACATCCCCCGGTGACAGCTCAAAAATAAAACAAAAAACCCCTGAGGTGAAACTAGCTGTTAAACAGAAAACCAACAGCACACCTAACCTAACTAGCATACGTCTTCCTGGGTAAGTACACATTCTATTCTAATCTAACTCAAACCCCCACAACCCACGTAAAGTGCAAAATAGAATCAGAATTAAATTGACCCCCAAAAAGTGAGGGACAATACCACTGAGCCTTAAAGCCAAAAAAGATATTAATACAAAATAGAAATACCCCAAATTGAACTGAACATTGTGGACAGGCCAAGTAATATAGTCGAGAGCTAAGGAAAAGTTGACCAGCATCACAGTAAACATAAACCTGGCCTGTCCATGTGGAGTTCTTCAAGTGCACACATAGTTGAAATGTTATGATGCGTTGGCAGCTGCCTCCGCATATTTTTCTGCCTCTTCAACAGAACTGAACCACGTATGTTTACCGTCTGCTTGAGTGATGCTAAGCCTCGCAGGCATAGGCGGATCTACTGGGGTGGCATGGGGTGGCAAATGCCACCCTAAATGACAGCCTTGCCACCCCAGCTGCCACCCCAGTTGGCGGTAGGGGTGGCGAGGCTTATAAATTATGGATCATTTGAGAATTACGACCGCTAATTTCTAATGTCGGACTGCAGTGAATGCAGCACGAGATGACGCGAGAGCGACTGAGACTGATTAGTTTTGAAAACCGAATGGGGCAAAGCGAGGGAGCCAGGGGTCATGGGGAGAGGAGACACAGGATGAAACAGGTAAAAACTGATTAACTATCTATCGAGAAATAAAATCATAATGAAAGCACAATGTTGCTAGCATAGCTGCAATGCTGATTTTGAGATGATAAAAATCAGGTTGACGAAACGTTATTTCTCCAACTATGATGTTAGTTAGGCCTGACGTCTCAGGCTCAGAAAGACATATTTGCGGTCAGCTATGACAGAAAAGAGACGATCAAGTTTGGTTAAACTCAAACGCACAAAGGCATTGGATCTAAATAAATTTGTGAAGCGTTTTGCTGAGCAACATGGAAATCGCCGCATTCAGCTGTTATAGTCATGTTAACTTTATGTTCTGCTCTCTGGTGAACCTTTACCCCAGGCTCACACCGACTCCGGTCTTACCGTTGCGGTGCGGTGGGTGCGGCGCCGCAGTGATTCCAAGTCATTAAAAAGACGTTAACCTCTCTCACCGGCTGCTGAGCTGTCCGGCTGCGGTTACCGAGACACTCCGGCGCTGCAGAAAATTCCGCAAGAAAGCTATCCTTGCGGCGTGCCGGAGCCCTCCGCAACAAGCTCTCGCAAAAATCCTTTATTTGGGCCATGTTATCGCGTGAAGTTACGTGAACTCAAGTGAACTTCTGTTAAATCTCCGGACCTGTTGCCGGAGCCGCAGAGCCGCACCGCACCGTAGTCAAATGGGCGGTGTGAGAGGGGGTGTGCGGGAGTTGCGGTCTCTGTCGGCTCGGTAACTGCACCGGAGCCAGTGTGAGCAAGGGGTTACAGAGCTGCTACATTTTGTTTTGGCACCTGAGAAAATCTGATATTTCCTTTAATAAAACCAAAAGTGTTAAAAGTTAAAATGTGATACTGATGTAAATCCTGCTTAATATGAAGCAGTGTTGTTGTTTCTTTTTTTGTATATATAATATGAAACTATCCAGAAATGACCCGTATGAACCTACTCACAAGCAAAATGTATTTTTATGTTGCTTCTTTTCAGATTTGTGGAGATTTTTATGTAACATACAGAACCCGCCTTTTTGTTGATTTGTTGATACAGCAGTATGTAGGACCAACTCTGCCATATTTAAAAATAAATACAGAAATAAATAAATGCTCAATAAATAAATAAGCATACAATTAATTGCCACCAAAAATACAAACAACAAATAAATGTAAGTAGAAATTAAATTATACAGCTAGTCATAAAGGTACATCAATCTTTTAATTGGCTTCTTTATTTCTTTGCCTTTTTAATATTTACCTTATTTATTTTTTTGTCATTTATTATCTTCAACTTCATTTTTTAATTACTTATATTTTTAAGTATTTATTTATGTGCATGTTATCATATTTTTGTCTGTTTTATTCTTCCTTTGTATTTTTTTACCCTAGTTATTTCTTCGCCGTTATTTCTTTCTGCCTGCCCTTTTAACATTTCTGCCTGCCATTATAATATAATTTCTAATTACATTTATTTGTTGATTGTATTTTTGGTGGCAAATAATTGTATGCTTATTTATTTATTGAGCATTTATTTATTTCTGTATTTATTTTTAAATATGGCGGAGTTGGTCCTCCATATACAGCTCTATCTACAGCATATTTACATGCATGAAATGTCCCTTTCATGTTGCCGTAACTGCTGTATGTCAAGTTACTGAGGAACAAATGGGGTAAATGTGTGTTCAGAGTAAACATTACATAGATGTCCAGAACCTTGTTCGGGTGCCTTGACCCATTTATTTCTACTGTGTAGTTCTGCTCACTTTATTCCAGCTCAATCCATAGATCTCTGATGGGTAAGTTTTTCTTTGTATCGTTTCTTCTTGTGCAAATGCTGCAAAGATGCCTCTCTGACAGTCAATCTCACACATCTGCGACTCAGCACCTGTGTCTTACCTTAATACCTTTCCTGTCATAAGGCCCCTCTAGAAGTAGTGTTATCATTCTTCTATCTCCTATTAAGTGAGATCACATTGTACGGTGTATTATTAATATGAACTGTTTCACATGAAACACTAGTACTGTACATACTATTCTCACCAAACTGTGATAACTGTGATTAAATTCAGTGTAAACAAATGCCATATGTTGCCACCCCTAAAAAATTCCTGCCCCCCTCTTGCCACCCCATAAATATTTTTCTAGATCCGCCCCAGCTCGCAGGGTAGAGCAGAGCAGGTCTCAGTCCCATGGTATACAAGGACAACATGACAGATCTATACGCCCTCCTCTGACTGACTACCTCTGGGGAGTAGTCCTCATAAAGTCTGAAAGTGTGTCCCTCGTAGTCCAGCTGCTTCTTGGTCCGGGCCTCACGAATCACTCGCTCTTTGATCTGGAAGCGGTGGAAGCATATTATAACATGGCGAGGGCTCGGCCATGGTGAGCCCGATCCAGCTCTGGGGGAGAAAGGAACACGTTTGGGCCAAAAACTTTCTGGAGCATTTGGGAGAAAAATACGCTAGGTTGAGGCCCTTCGAGCCCTTCGTCCAGACAGATTATTTTGATGTTGGACCTCCTGCTACGGCCCTCTAAGTCCACAACACTAGCTTGTAGCTTGTCATTAGCATCGCGTAGCTTAGCACAGGAGGCCTTGAGCTTGTCTAAACGGTGGTCTATGGCTACTGCACCTTCCTCCAAAGTCAAATTTCATTTAACATGCGTGTATTTTTTTTTAATAATTAAGTGTTCCACGTCAGCTAAAAAGTGCCCTTCCCCCCTCCTGAGCACCTGCCCCCCAAAATGTCTGTGCACGCCTCTGGATATGCCGCACAATGTCCTCCTTTTTGGTGCTATAGAAATGGCCACCCTACTTGGAAGACGCGCCAGCAGCACTTTATAGGTCTGCTGTATGGGACCACTTTGCATTTAGAGTGACGTACGATGACGGCGAAAAAAAAGTTGTGGATAAAAGTGCAACAGTGTACGAGCATTGTGCAACACGCGTTGTACTTTACAAGACATAATAGATTTTCCTAACAATCAACATATACCAAACCGAAAACCGTGACCACGAAACCGTGAACCGAACCGAACCGTGGATTTTGTGAACCGTTCCACCCCTAATGTCCTTGTGCCATATGCTCTTATAGACATCGTTGTGCTTGAAAATGGTGTTCATGACAGACAATCTGTGCTTTTTTAACTACTCTTTTTCTAACCGCTCATCCGGGGGAATTTAAGCCCCCTGAAAACATAGCCTCTGTTATCATTCAATTCAGTTTATTTATACAGTGCCAATTCACAACTCATGTCATCTTAACAACTTTATAGAGACAATTCAGTCAGATTGTTTAAAGTTTTCTATCTAAAGAAATCCAGCTGATTAAATCGACTCATTGACTCAAAGCCAATCCCTCACACCAAGCATGCTTGTAGTGACAGTAGAGAGGAAAACTCCCTTTTAACAGGAGGAAACCTCCATCAGAACTGGGCTCATTGTTAGCGGCCATCTAGCATCAGACATACAGAAAGAAGCAGAGATACAAAAGTTGGCCCATTCCCGGGAATACAGGCAGACGAGCTCTAAACCAGTTCCCACGCCGGAGGATGAAATGTAGCACATACAGTTAGTCACAGTATGAGAAACAGGACAGCAATGAAAAACAGGCCCATCTCCAACATCTATAAACAAAGGTGTTGATGGCAGCAGCACAGCTGATATTTCTCTCTAGGATGGAGTCACAGCCAAACAGGAACAGACCACATGAAGCTGTTATGATGAGAAAAATCAGAGAGAGCATAAAGTCAGAGGTTGTACTGGACCTGGGCAAAAACTCGATTCCAGAAATGATTTCAAATCTTTTGTTGCGTGTAGTTTTAATGAAGTGTAATCTATGTTTTTTTTTTTTTTTTTTTTATGTAGCGGCACATTTTAGGCTCCCCAGAGTTTCATTGGCTGCAGTGTTGCTCTCAGGTTGTAGTTTGGTAAGCGAAAACTCAACACAAAACGGGAAAGTTTGTTCTCTTAAAAGGAATAAAAGCATCCATTGTTAGGAACTGCAGGGCTTAAAGTTCTCCAGCATAGTGGCAGATTTGCGGCTTGTGTCAACTGTGGTTGTATTAGAAGAAATGGGATTGTGTGTTGAAATGCATATTTTAAAACCATCAGAAAATGTTTCTGCTCCAGATAGTTAACAAGCTAGCTGTTAACTGATGCAGGGCTGCTGATAGCACGGCATGGTAGTGATCTGAAAAGGGGTCCCTATGTCCTCCAGCAGTCTAAGCCTATAGCAGCATAACTATAGAGATAGCTCTGGATAACCTGAGCCACTCTAACTATAAGCTTTATCAAAAAGGAAAGTTTTAAGCATTGCCTTAAGAGCAGACATGGTGTCTCCCTCCGAGGCTAAAACTGGGAGTTGGTTCCATAGGAGAATAGCCTGATAAGTAAGGGTGCTCCAATTGATCGGTCACCGATCGTTATCGGCCAATAAAGGCTTTAAATAGTTTGATCGGCGGTCTCCATAAAGGCCGATCAGATGGGCCGATGAGAAGCACTACTTGTTGGATTCACTACTCCGATTCCTCTAGGGGCGCTGTAGTTGTGGACGGCTGTTTTCTTGTGGTGAGGCAAGTTTGGAAGCGACTGGCACTGAGCCCCCAGAGAAAGTACCACGAGCTGGCTCCTTACACGCTATGTATGCTGAGTTGTTGGATGAAGACGGGGAACATGGTGGCGGTGACATCAGCAGCTCAAGATCATCGCAGATGAACCTCTACCTATCAGAGCCAGTCATCCCACAGAGCAGACAGCCGCTTGTTTTTCGGCGAGACAATAAAAGTCGTTACCCGCTCTCGCACAAGAAGCTCAAGCCTACCTCTGTGCTCCATGCACAAGTGTAGATAGTGAGTGACTTTTTAGCACAGCAGGGAATATTGTAGATTAGAAGAGGAACAAGCTGTCTGCCCAAAATGCAGAGATGCTTATATTTCTAAAGAAAAAACTGCCATTGATGCTTAACAAGTAAGCTATAAGAGAAATGGCTTTACTAATCTCCATTCCTCTTCTTTCTTTCTCATTGACTCATGATTTCCATGCTGTGCACTTTAAATGTATGTAGATTTAAAGGAGCTAAAAGAACATTTAAAGTTAGCATTTGTTTGAAATTTACAAAACTTTATTACTACTGAAAAATGTCTGCAGTGATTAAAAGGACATTTTAGACTTTGAGCTAGGACAAAAAGCCAAACAAGTACTGATATATTATCTAAAGATGTGTGACTGTTCCGTCATGGCTTCTATTTTCAGTTAATTACCGCAGGACAAGCCTAAAATACATACCTTATGCCTTTTTATCATGGCATCCCAAAATATTTGATTTTGTTTTCTTTGCTCTGCACTTTAAGTTTAAGTACACTTTAAGTTTGTGTAAATTAACAATGACAGATTTTTTGTATCTTATTTAGAAGTAAGGCTTATTTGTTAAGCTCTAAGCTGTTTAAGGAAGTAAAATGTTGACCTTTCCTGTCAATAAAAGTATACAGTTGACAATTCACAATACATTATCTTCTGTTAAATTTAATACATATACATTTTTTTTAAGACTATTAAAGTTGAATATATTACATGATAAATAGAAGGCTTCAGATAGACCCAGTGATCAGTGATCGGTGATCGGTAGCGCCCAATACTGCTTTCAGCAATCGGTGATCGGCCCCAAAAATCCTGATCGGAGCACCCTTACTGATAAGTAAAAGATCTGCCTCCCATTCTACTTCAAGAAATTCTAGGAACCACTAGTAAACCTGCAGACTGACAGGTAAGTGCTCTGTTAGGAATATAGAGAATGATCTGATATTAGATTGAGTTTGACCATTTAAGGCTTTATATGTGAGGAGATTTTAATTCACATTCACTGAAATCCTTTCACAGCTACGGTTCAGAGAGGATAATCTCTAACTATTAAGAAAAAAATCTCTAAATCTATATTCTAATAAATTCCTATCAACATATTGCAGCTCAATAGCTAATGTGATCAATTGACTCAAAACCGTTGTTAGATAATAGCATTCCAAAGGGTAAAAAGGTTAGACAATTAATTTCTGCATATTAAATCTTGAATTATTTTTAATTTTTATATGAAAATATAAACATTTTTGCTCAATAGTTTCCAGAACATGTGATCAATTGACTTAATATCATTGTCGGATCAAATCACTCCACTGGCTTCAAGATTTATGCCTTTTAATTTTACATTTCAAGTCTTTTAATAGCTTTTAGATATATGGGATAAATATCAATATTGATAGCTTCTCTGCTTTAAAATCTAGGTCTACACTTTTATTTTGAAAACAGGAAGTCGGTACACGCTGTGGTCGTTAGTGCTTGTTGCTTCAAAAGTCAAGATAAAGTAGTACATATCGTATGGCATCATTATTTTGTGGATTTTTTGAGTGTTTGGGGTGGAGAGTTCAGTAAGATATATTACATATTATGCCTTAGAGTTGAATAAAGCAATTTCATCCAGAAAATACACTGCAGGTCAAAAAAAAAGTTTAAATTACTTTTAGGAAAGTAAGAAAGTCATATTCTGTGTATTTTGTGGATTATTTCAGTGCTGGGGGGGGTGGAGTTCAGAAGAATATATTTAATATTATAAAATAATAATTAATATGAATTAATATAATAATTATATATAATATAATAATTATATTATAATAATAGAATTTTATTTAATATTCATCTAATAATTCTTTATCACTTTGGTGAATTAAGGTTTCCCATTTTCTCTATTCAGGGAACTTCTTTAGTATGGGAAGTTCAAATCATGATTAATAAACTTTGATTCTTCCTTGAAATTTGGCATTTCACACTATCTGTACTTACATTTTTAAATGAGTAAAAATATCACCATGAAACACAAAATATGACAAACATTTTATTTTAAATAATTTACTGAGTTACATCCGTCACAGTACAGTAACGAGACAGAATAGTTTTAAATGGAATCAAATGTAGTGCAGAAACGTCTTTCATAGTTTACTTTAATTTAGTGATGCACAATATGAAAAATTTCAACCGATATCGATAACCGATAATTTTCTGCTTTTCATGGTCGATACCGATTCCAAGTTCATATTGAATATATCTTTTGCATAATCAGTTTTTTATGCTGGATGCAGTTATGAAAAACAATTATTTAGTAGCTTTGGCTTATCTATAACAGCAAACAAAAGGTTTTGGTTCTTCAGATGTTTATTTTTTTATGCTATCACACAAAAATTGTTTTTTGCTTTACATAACAAAAGAGACAAATCAATTCACAATACAAAGAGCATCTCTTGTAATTACTGAACAGATCCATGCTTGCATTGGTATTTGTGAAGTCAAATATTTATACCAAAGATAAAATTATATGCATTTACATAGTCAGCTTGAGTTACAAAAATTTTATCAAAAAATAAAATGCACCCTCAAACCACAGCTAATGAGAAAGAAAAAATGCCAACTTCCTAAAAAATTTTCAGACACACATATGCATGTCAGCCTTAGTTCAAAAAATTAAATGAAGTAAATAAAAGTGCATCCTCAACTATTAGGCGATAAATCAACAAAAGTTTGCCTGACTGAATGGGGGCATTGAAGAGATTTTTTTTTTTAAATCTTAAGCTCAAAATAAAATAGAAAATATTAAATTTTCACTTTCTACCTATAATTTGCCATACATTGTCAGCAGGGAAACATTGTTGTTGTCGTCATCTTCCTTGGGTTTCTTCTCCTGTGGCTCCTCAACATTTTCCCACGATGTTGCACATCTGACCTTGTGGTGCAACACTTTTGTTGCTTGGTCAGAATAGCAGTCCTTATATCTAGGGTCCAGGATTGTAGCAAGTAAAAAACAGGGACTCTATGTAGATATGGCTGAAACGCTGCTCTATGGCTTGCAGTAGGGTGCTCTTTGAAGTTTTAACTCCATGATCTGTTGGAACAGTCCTATTTAACAGTCGTTTTAAGGCTTCAATGGAGGGGACGACATCAGCTGCAATAGCTGAAGCTGAACTTATGTCTTTTGTCAGCTGTTCACAAGGGTCTAAAATAGTCAGCATGTTTTCGATTAAAGTCCACTTCTGCTCCAACATGCTTCTCAGCATGTAGAACATGCTGTTCCATCTAGTGGGCACGTCTTGTTGAAGCCTTGTCTCTTTAGAGCCTAGTTGTTTCTGTAAGCTTTGAAGACGGGAGGTGGTAAGCTGAGAGTGTCTGAAATGCCCAACTATCTTCCTGCAGATGGAAACACAGTCCGAGATGCTTCTTTGGCTCAGGACAGCCTCATTTATCACGAGTTGTAAAGTGTGTGCTATACAGCCCAAGCTTTCAAGCCCACAGTCCTCAGTGGCCTTGATCATGTTTCGTGCATTATCTCTGAGCACTACATGCACATGGTCTTTTTTTATATTCCACTGCGCGAGCATTGTTTCAAAAGCTTGCCCTATCATTGTCGCTGTATGCGACCCAGGGCACTCCTGTGTATGCAGCATTGCTTTTTGCATGTTAAAATCTGGATTCATCCACTGAGCCGTTAAGCTTAACATGCTGACGGGGCTAACATCTGACTTCCATATGTGGTTGGTAAAACTTACATAAAGTCCGTTTTTATTGATCAAATTGTGGACGTTTGTGGCTACAGCATCATTGAGGGCAGGTAGGGAGACGTCCGAGAAGAAACGACGGCTAGGGATGGTATAAAGTGGCTCCAAATGTGCTATTAAGTTACGAAAACCCGGGTTCTCGACGACAGAAAAAGGCTGGTTATCGAGCGCTATAAATTCCATCACTTTGTCGTTAATAGCTTTAGCTTTTTCACTGTCTCTTGGAAAGTTCTTACAGTTTTCAAATGCCTTCTGAATGGATACATCTGCGGTCCGTGTTGTTGTTGTCATTTTAGCTTTAGCACCTCCAGCTCCTGCCGCGACTGCTTCGTATTCTTTCCATGTTGCTTTGCTACGATGACGATTTTTTAGGTGTGTTATAAAGTTTGTTGTGTTGTACCCTGAGGACTTCTTTCCTCCTCTCGAAATCCTTGCAGAGCAGGTGTTGGAAACTGCAATGCTATTGTCTTCTTGCAATACAGAAAAAACCACAGGTCTTTTCCCGCTTTGGGGCTACTCTCCCTGAATGAAATACCACCAAATTTAATAAATTTATCGGCTATTTTTATCGGAATATTTTACCTATCGGGCTGATAAAAAATTTCACCAAATCGGTCGATATTTTATCGGCCCCATAGGTATCATGCATCCCTAATCTCTATAGTTATGCTGCTATAGGCTTAGACTGCTGGAGGACCCCTTTTTCATCATTCTGCTTCATTCTGTCTCCATTCCCCCACTGCAGAATTTGTTAGTTCAGACATCCTGTAGAGAAATATCAGCTGTGATGCTGCCATCAATGCCTTTGTTTATACATGTTGGAGATTGCCCTGTTTTTCAGTGTAGTCCTGTTTCTCTGACTGTGACTGGGTAGATGTGCTCTCTTCCATCCTCTGACATGGGAGTTGGCTCGGATCTCGTATGACTGGCTGTGTGTTTCCTGGACGGGAACTGGTTTACAGTTGCCTTTTGTATTTCTGCTTCTTTTTCTACGTCTGCTTCTTTCTCCTTGAAAGTCGGCCTTGGCAGATGGCCGCTCACATTGAGTATGTTTCTGCTGGCAGTTTCTTGCTGTTAAAAGGGAGTTTTTCCTCTGTACTGTCACTACAAGCATTCCAGTCAATGAGTCAATGCAATCAACTGGTTTTCCTTAGATAGAAAACTTTGAATCAATATGACTGTATGATCTGGTTGAATTGTAAAGTGCCTTGAGATGACATGATGTGAACTGATGCTATATAAATAAACTGAATTTAATTGAATATGGCTTAAACATTTCTGTCTTTAAAAAAATTGTTATTGGTCTCATCATGTAATACACTTTAAGTTCAAGTTTTAGCATTAACCTCATCAAAACCACCGCGTTGCCAGCGAAACGGTGGATGTTAAGTGGGGTGATAACTCAGAATGCATAAAATTGAACTGGTAAAATTTTTACCAATATAGACATGTTGGACATCATTGGAAAGCTTAGATTCTCTGCAATTCAACCACCAAGATCATTTTATGGACACAGCAAGCACCAAAGCACAAAACAGATGTAGCAGCATGTCACAATGTAAACAAAGCAGCCACAATCACATACCTTTGTAGGCCTCCAGAAGTCATTTTATAAATCCAATCTTCAATTGTTTATACTCCATTCGTCAATAAGGGACCACAGATTAAAAGTACTCCAGCATGTTGGTAAGAAAAAGATTCCATGATGAGAAAACATCCTATAATAATAATTCTACCGATCGGGAGCATATATAGTGAAGAGAGCGGTCCTAGCACTGATCCCACATGTAACCCAGGAGCATGAGGAAGATTTGTCATTTACGTGAACAAACTGAAATTGATCAGATAAGATTTAAACCAGTCTAGCGCTGTTCCTTTAATTCCTACAAAATGTTCAAGTCTTTCTAAGAGAATATTTTGATCAACTGTATCAAATGCAGCACTGAGATCTAACAGGACACATACAGATACAAGTCCATTATCTGAGGCCATGAAAATATCAGTTGTGACAATTCATGATGGATCCTACCCTTATACTATTGGATCTTGGAATACTGGTCATCAGTATTCCAAGGAGGATCATTAATGGGTTTAGCTTCAGACAATCCCTAATAACCTCCTATTTTATTTTACAGAATCAACACACATTGTTGTTCCTCTCTACAGGATACCATCAGGAAATTGATCACTCAGAAAATGTTCTTTCCACACATATGCTAATGTGTGATGACATTTTATGAGTAAACTCACTGACAGAGCAGAGAAAGCAGCGAGACTCAAGGAAAAGCTCAAATTAAAAAATCATTATTAATATGGTTCAACCAGCAGAGTCCTCCTTTATGCCGTCTATTGGAGTTTCTACAATTGGTCTGGTCAAATTAGTTTTTCTTTTCTTCAGAGCATCTTCAGTTGGTTTGGTCAAATGTCTTTTTTTTCTGCAGAGAAATCAAGTATCCTCCTCTTGAGTGATACGGCTGAGTTACTTTGCTCTTCTGTGATGGGGAACCCAGATAAGTTATCAGATGAACAGAACTTGGCTGTTTTGACGTGTCCAGAAAGGGATACTGCATTTCCATGTAAGGGACTGAAGGTGATCACCTCATTATCCAGGCCTTGCAGGCCTTTCTGCCTTCAGAACAGTCTAGACTGATCAATACCTGAATTCTTCTTTCACTGTGATCTTTTTATAACTGTTCTCGCTTCATTTTATGATTTCAAACCATTTTTAGAGAACAAAACAACATAGCCCTTTTGCCCTGCTGATTGCAACATTTTAGGGAAAAAATTGGGAAGCTGCTCCACAAAGCTTTGTCACTTAGGCCTGTTTTTCTCTTTCTTACCATAATGGCTTTTTTGATACGATAGAAGTGAGAAATTTCATTAGAACATTTTTGGAAATCTGCTCAACCTCTGACACATTGAGCTGGGGTCTGTCTCTTCCAGGCAGAGGTGTATAGCAAGCACTGCTGAGTTTAGGGTGTCTCACTACTTCCTCATTTGCCAGACAGTCAATGTGGTGTTGGATGTATATGCTTTACTTTCCTTAATAATTGTTTGTGGGAAAATAAATTTAGGCCAGAATGAACTTCATATCTTCAGGTTGCTTGATAGGATCCACTCACTCCTCAACCTCAAGGAGAGAGTTTGGTGCTTTTATGTGAGGTGTCCTTTATTTAACCACCAATAGAATGCCTTTTTGCTGTGTTTGTCTTTCCAGACCGCCTGCAGGATTATGTTGGAAAAGAGGAGGATTTCTCTGACCAGCAGCTTTGTGGACAGGAGAGGAAATCCAGTTTGGACCAAGAGGAGTCGGAACATCCACAGATAAAAGAAGAGCATCAAAAGCCAGAACATCCCTGGACAAAAGAGGAAACCATGGAGCTCCCCATAAGTGAGCAGAAAGAGCACCTTCTTCTTAAGCAAGAGATTAAAGATACAAGAAAGAAACATTTCCCATGTTTGACATGTGGAGAAAACTTTCTTAAAAAGAAGCATTTAATGGTTCACATGAGAATTCACACAGGTCAGAAGCGTTTTGAATGTCTATCCTGTGGAAAAAGCTTCACTTACAAATCTGATCTTGATAAACACATGAGAATTCACACTGATGAGAAGCCTTTTTCCTGTACCATTTGTAACTATACATTTATTCAAAAGAGTAGTTTGACTTCTCACATGAGAATTCACATAGGTAAGAAGCCTTTTGAATGTCTGTCCTGTGGAAAAAGCTTCCCTGACAAATATCGTTTTGATAGACACATGAGAATTCACACTGGTGAGAAGCCTTTTAAATGTCTGTCCTGTGGAAAAAGCTTCCCTGACAAATATCGTTTTGATAGACACATCAGAATTCACACTGGTGAGAAGCCTTTTTCCTGTACCATTTGTAACAATAAATTTAATCATAAGAGTAGTTTGACTTCTCACATGAGAATTCACACTGGTGAGAAGCCTTTTGAATGTCTGTCCTGTGGAAAAAGCTTCACTGACAAATCTAGTCTTGATAAACACATCAGAATTCACACTGGTGAGAAGCCTTTTTCCTGTACCATTTGTAACAATAAATTTTATCGAAATAGTAGTTTGACTACTCATATGAGAATTCACACTGGTGAGAAGCCTTTTGAATGTCTGTCCTGTGGAAAAAGCTTCACTGACAAATCTTATCTCGATAAACACATCAGAATTCACACTGGTGAGACGCCTCTTTACTGTACCATTTGTAACAATAAATTTACTCAAAAGAGTCATTTGACTTCTCACATGAGAATTCACACAGGTGTGAAGCCTTTTGAATGTCTGTCCTGTGGAAAAAGCTTCACTGTCAAATCTAGTCTTGATAGACACATCAGAATGCACACTGGCGAGAAGCCTTTTTCCTGTACCATTTGTAACAATAAATTTAATCAAAAGAGTAATTTGACTTCTCACATGAGAATTCACACTGGTGAGAAGCCTTTTGAATGTCTGTCCTGTGGAAAAAGCTTCACTAACAAATCTCATCTTGATAGACACTTCAGAATTCACACTGGTGAGAAGCCTTTTGAATAAGTCACAGCAGTGAGATGCCACAGGAATGAACAGTAGAGGTGTTTACCACGTTTGACTGGTGATAAAATTTCCATCTAGAAACTCCTTCACCTCATTACATTAGACACTCATGGGTCAAAGTCCTTTTTTTAAAACAAATTTTGAGAAAGCCATTAATTAACAACTCTGTTTACATAGAAACCAGAACTGATAAGGTGTTATATAGTAAATCTGGTAAATACGTAGGTCCTGGGTGAATATTTGGAAGTGAACATTTGAAAGTTAATTATTTTGGACCTGAGTAAATTAGATTTAAATGGCCAAAAATGTTTATGATTTCTTATTTATTCTCTAATGAGGGGAATAACCATAATAAAGTGCAACGACAACATCTTGCTTACAGATGAAGCAAGTTTGCTGTACATAGAAGAAGCAATTGATAAGTTTAAATTGGAAAAAAAATAAAATCAAGGCAGACCCATACTGTGCAACTTTGGCATGGTGTTGCACATCTTTTTCTGAATGAATTTATTAAGAAAAAAATCTCCAGTTTTATTTTTTACACTAATAAACTTTTAGTTGAATGATAAGCGTTCTGCTGGATATATTCCAGAAACAGATTTTTATTCTGATGAAGATATCCTCAGATGAAAATAAAAGCAAAGCTAAGACAGATTTAATGTGCTTTGCTCAGTTTAGCGGATGTTTTTGGAGGATTTTCTAAGAGATCAGCTGCAAATGATCGGAGTTTAGCTAATTCAGTGTCTTGTTGGCTTTCATTAGCAATGCATCAATCAGCCCTGCTACGTGTGTTGTTGAAACCAGGCCCACCAACACTCCAACTTTATTTGGCCCAGTGTTAGAGCTATGGTCAATGGATATTAGAATGAAGTAGATCATCTATAGAGGAGTCTCAGATGAAGATTTGGGACATATATAAGTGTGTGTCAGTCTCAGAGTTAGTCAGCTACAAGCTAATTAATGTTGCAAAGTAGCTCCAGCCACCTTGAAAGGGGGTGCTGGGATTATGGGGTTAAACTACGGGACATCAAAGAACTCAGTTTAGAGGCTGGAGTCTGTAGTTCAGGTAAATTAAAGTCCTAAAATGATGAAACATGTTTGTTTAAAAAGATAAACAGGATTGATGATGATGATGATGATGATGATGTTATTTTTACTGATCAGTTTGAACCTGCTTTAACTTGGTAAAAAGCCTTTGTCTTAATAATGTATTAAAGAAATCTGACTCTCCTCTAGAAGTGTGAAGTTTCTGCTTTTTAAAGATTTTTTGAAAGTATAATTTTCCTTTGAACTAATTCTAATAGTTTTGTTCTTGATTCTGTAGGTGTTCTATTTACCTGTTATGATTGAAAGTAACTATCACCTATTTTATACAATTGATTTTATGGATTATATTCTGCTGTGTCTGCATGTTTTTAATTATTGTAATCACTTCTAAATTGATAAACGAGCAGCTATAAAAACCTCATGGATTTTAAAAATGTGTTTTTTATATGGTTTCATGTAAATTAGAAAGAATCTTTTTCCATGTTTTCTCTGATATTTTCAGCCAAACTAAAGCTGTAAAATTAATGGCATTCACCTTCTGTCTTCTCCAGTCTTTCCAGTCGCTCCTCCATTTGCAAAGCTGGCTCATTAGTTTCAGTGTCTAATAAAGGTGCTGGAGATCTCAAAGCTCACATGGACACTGAAAAACCTGAAAAAGCTCAAAAGGGTGAGAGTTATTCTGCAAAGTTGACAGGACAACACACATTACGTCTCATATGTACAAGTTTGTGAATTAATGAAGCAACAGAAAACTTTTTATAAGGAAATGCTTCAGCAGCAGGAAAGTAACTTCAAGGCTTGTTTGAGTGTTTTGTTGGATAGTACAAACTGTGGATGCTATTCTAAACGATATACAGGAATTAAAAACTAGTCTACAGTACACACAAAAGGAAGTAGATGATTTGAAAGCTCTTAACACAACTGTCATCCCATTGCAAAACTACTCAAGAAGACATACATAAGCTGGCCAAATTAATGATCATTATTGATGGCAATTTAGATGCTTTAGATTCTCAAGCCAGACTTAAAAATGTCATAAGGAAGATCGTGAAAAATCACTCGATTCTGAAAATAAGGTGCTGGCTTTCTTTAAAGAAAAACTGGATCTGGATCCCAACAGCATAGGCATTGAAAAATTACAGCTTCTTGGAAAACTAGACAAAAAGACACAAGATACAAAACCCCGAGCTCGACCAATATGGTGAAATTTTGAAGGTTTAGGGACAGAAATGCTGTGTTACACAGCTCGAAGAAGCTGAAAGGATCAAACTACTTCATAAATGAAGATTATCCTGTCTCAGAAAAGAACTGGTCCCCCAAATGAAAGCCCCTAGAGAAAGAGGGGACATTGCCTTTTTAAGGTATGACAGGCTGATTGTACACAAAAAACACTAAAGGACTAGAAAATATCTGCAGTTAGAATATCATGGCTGATACCTAGTATGGCCAATTTTCCAAATAAAAGCCTAAAAGTTGCTCACCTAAACATATGTATCTTGAGAAACAAAGGGCCGGATTTATCAAGATCCAATTTTGCGTGCAGTAATTTGCGCTCGCAAACTGGAATTTTGCGCGAGGGGCTGAACCATGATTTGCGGGTGATTTAACAAGAGCGATTGCGTAACTAGTGGCAGGTGCAAAACTGTTGGAGACTCCCTATTTAAATGATGGTTTTGCGCGTTTTGTGGTTTGCGGCAAAGTAGTTTGTAGTTTGTGCAAACTAGTGCATTAAGAAATTTTAATCTTACAGTGACCCTCCCACCCCCTCCAAAAAAAGAAATATATATATATATATATATAAACTTTGGCAACCTTTATTCCCTAAGGTGGTATGTGGCTGAATTTCTACTTCACCGCAGTAAAAAAAAAAAGAACAAAAAAAAAACCCAGGTGTTTTGTATCGGCCTGTAGAAAAATGCACATACCAAATGGCTCACAAGAAGTGACTGTTGATAAGATGACTGCGCGTATGCATCCCTGCAGCATTGGCATGTTGCTCCACAGGCGCAAGGCGGGAGGTCGGGGTTCTCTCCGGTAGGGCGTCAGGGCGACATGGCATTTAGAACGTCGGACAGCACTTTTGAAAAACTAGATTGGGAGATCCCAGCTCTCGCTGCAACCGTACGCTTGAATGACCCAGATGCAAAAAAGTGCAACGTTGCAAGGAGTTTTGTGATATCTGGTATCGCGTGGGTCCTCCTTGTGGCTGGCTCCAAATCCATTCGGAGTTCCCCCAACAGCTCCAAAATGGCAATGCTGGATAAACGAAATGTTTTGATGATCGTTTCCTCCTTCATTCCACAAATATTCACACGGAGTGAAAAAAAGCGTTCTCTGCGTCTCCTTGCTTCATTTCAATGTCTCCTTCTTGCGACAATAACCGCTGCCATGTATGCGCAATTACGCATACAGACCATTTGCACCTTCTTTTGAAACGTGTTAAATATAGAGTCAGATACCGTTAGCAAAATTGCTTTCAGGTTTGATAAATCACTTTGCGAGCGCTAAATTAATATATTTACATGTTCTCCTCCCACAAGACGCAATTTTGCGTGTAAACGCCCCATATTGCATATTCATTGCAGAAAAAGTACCAAATGGATAAGAGGCGCTATTTAGCACGTTTTAAAGACCAAATCCTTTTAGCACGCTGTTGATAGATCAGTTTGTACATTTTTTAGCGTGCGCAGTGAAATAGCTCACGTTTTAATACACGCAAACCTTTGATAGATCCGGCCCAAAGTGCATGAAATACAAAATATTCTGAATATTAATAACATTAATGTTCTCGCTCTGTCAGAGACTCAGATGGCTAATTTGATAATTAAGAATTAAGCATATCTGGGTACAGTTTGTTCAGAAAAGATAGAAATCAATATGGTGGAGGTGTAACCTTTTACATTCAAAGCAACATACCTGTAAAAATAAGTGAAAATATCATGTGAAATGATCTCGAGGTCTTATGGCTTCAAGTCGGCGTCCCTCATATAAAGCCTATTCTAATAGGATGTTGTTATAGATCTCCATCCTTTAATATTAATTATTTGGAAAATATTGGTAGAATGTTAAACAAGGTGTGTGACCTTAATATGGAAGTTGTTTTCACAGGGGACTTAAACATTGATTGGCTGGATAAAAAGTGTCCATTAAAAAGTCACCTGACTAACAAAAGTAATGCATGTTTAAAGCAAATGGTGAGAGCTTACGCGCATTAGTACAAACAATAGGGGTGTAAGCACATCTACCTGTATAGATCATATTTACCTCTCAGTAAATTTTTATTACACAAAAGCCGTGTCAATACCAATAGGCTGTACTGATCATAACATGGTCATCCTTGCTAGAAAGTGTCGTGCCAAGGTAGTTATCCCTGCGAAAATTTCCTCGTCGGGAGTGCGCACGGAGTAGGAAGAACAAGCCGTGTTAACTCCGCCTCAATTCTAACGTGCAGAACTTGAAATTTGAAAGGTTTTACGTGTATGAAAGTTGAGCTTTACTGTTTTATTCTTTACTTCACATGTTATAGCAGAATATCGCCAGTGATATTGATCTAAAACTAATAAAACACAAACATTTGCTTGAAAGCTGGTCGCTGATAGCAGTGTCTACTCCTCCCTCTGAAAGCAAACAGATCCTTGTTCTTTTCCACACGTTTCTAAAAAAATCTGTCATTGTTTCACAGTGTCCAAATGTTGTCATCCCATTGAAAACTGTTGTAAACCATATACTTGTAATAAAAATGAAATAGAAAATGGAGTGCACGTGTAATCATTAAAGACTATATGCAGAAGGAAATTTCCTGGTTGAAATTTAGTACTTAAATCTATATTTGTGTTTTATGTTAACTTACAATTTATCTATGTTGTATTATCCTTAATAAACAGTTTGTGTTCTAACATCAGCCGTTTTATTTCATCCCATATTGCCAGAATTGAAATAAAACCTGCTGTAATCGGTTCCCCCTGTCTATAACAGACAAAAAGGTCCCAGTTTTTCCATTTTTTGCTTATAAGCATCTTTTATGATGACAATACATTCCTGAAACTTTGGAAGTGATGGACTTTTATTTCTTCAAGTTATAAGGGGGGAACAAATTAAAGCAGGCCACCTGCTATAATCTGTTCCCCCTGTCTAAATCAGACAAAAAAGACCCCAGTTTTAAAATTTTTTGCTTATAAGCATCTTTTATAATGACAACTAACCCCTGAAACTTTGGAGGCGATGGACCTTTATTTCTTAAAGTTATAAGGGGGGAACAAACTATAGCAGGCCAGGGTGGAAACTGGCTGATAGCTGGGCACACACATTTCTGGTTAATCCCCTTCTAATGTAAAATATGAAATATTACTGGATAAGGACATTTCTAGTATAATATATCACACATATCAATTTTAGTGAAATTGGAAACAGTTGCTCTTTATTTCCCAAAGATCTGGGAGGAGGAGAGGCGAGAATGAATGTTTCAGTTGACTGAAATAATCTGTTCCCCTCCATAACATGGGAAGAAGTAAATGTACCTGCAGGTCTTTAACTGTACTTATTCCTCTCACCATCAACAACAAATCCTGTAGATTTGGTCATATTTACTATTTATTTGCAAAAATCAAAGGGGGGACCAGATTATTTCAGTATTTTACATTTGAAGGGGACTACCCAGAAATTCTAATGTGTGTTCCCTGCTATCAGCCAGTTTCCATCCTCTTATATCAGCTATGAAAAATAGAAAATACACTACGTGTTGGAAATCTGTTTGGTGACTGCCGTTTTTTTCTGTCAGGTTTAAGGGACAAAAGTTGGAGAAATGCAGATTCTCTTGGCGTTTAAAAAAAACAACACAAAACAGCTTAAGAAGACCTCGTTAATGTATTTATTTTACACATTTGTAAAACGAGTAAACGATTAAAGTGTATGTTACATTGTTGACATGATTATATGAGCTGTTTTCACCGAAAAATGATCAGGAGCGCCTTGAAAATAGTCAGATCCGCCTCTCTGGCTGCAATACGCACTCCCGAGCAGAGGGAACAGATTTTCACAGGGAAGAGGAAATTTTGCAGAAGACCGGCATCATTCAGTTTGCTTTTCAGAGACCTCAAGCTGATGTGTACATCATGTAAACATGACATCATGTCTACGATTACAACGTACGAGTGACACTCATTAAAATAATATATGCACAGCTGCAGCATATCTGGTTCTTCCGTCTGTTCTGTACCATTTAAAAACTCCAAGGACCGACCACAGGAAAAACAAAACCGCGTTAAACTGCTCATATGAGTGCCGCAGAACGGGCAAAACGCAACTCGATTAGCTTCCATCTTGCATGAACTCTCCAGTTATCACTTCCGGGTAAGCTTTGAAGACAGTCCCTTCCTTTCCATCAGATTTTGTCAGTTGTAAAAGTGTTTTCTGAAATGTAAATTTGTTTTATGATTTGTAAAAGTGTTTTGTTTGTTGTAATTTTGTTTTCTGAAATGTAAATTTGTTTTATGATTTGTAAAAGTGTTTCGTTTGTTGTAAATTTGTTTTCTCAAATGTAAAGTTGTTTCAAGATTTTTAAAAGTGTTTCAGATTTTGTATTGTTGATTTGCACTTCCCAGCCACCGTAGAAGCCTACACAAAAATGGGGAAGACTTCAGATTTGACAGCTGTCCAAAAGGCGAACATCGACACATTGCACAAGGAGGGAAAGACAAAATAAATAAAAAGTTTATTGCTGAAGAGGCTGGCTGTTCTCAGAGCTCTGTGTCCAAACACATTAATAGAGAGGCAAAGGGAAGGAAAAACTGTGGTCAGAAAAAGTGTACAAGCGATAGGGATCACCGTGCCCTAGTCAAGATTGTGAAAAAAAACCCATTCAAAAATGTGGGGGAGATTCACAAGGAGTGGACAGCTGCTGGAGTCAGTGCTTCAAGATCCACCACCAAGAGACGCTTGAAAGACATGGGTTTCAACTGCCGCATACCTCGTGTCAAGCCACTGTTGACCAAGAAACAGCGCGAAAAGCGTCTCACCTGGGCTAAGGAAAAAAAGAGCTGGACTGCTGCTGAGTGGTCCAAAGTCATGTTTTCTGACAAAAGCAAATTTTGCATTTCCTTTGGAAATCGAGGTCCCAGAGTCTGGAGGAAGACAGGAGAGGCACAGGATCCACGTTGCCTGAAGTCTAGTGTAAAGTTTCCACCATCAGTGATGGTTTGGGGTGCCATGTCATCTGCTGGTGTCGGTCCACTCTGTTTCCTGAGATCCAGGGTCAACGCAGACGTCTACCAGCAAGTTTTAGAGCACTTCATGCTTCCTGCTGCTGACCTGCTCTATGGAGATGGAGATTTCAGGTTCCAGCAGGACTTGGCGCCTGCACACAGCGCAAAATCTACCCGTGCCTGGTTTACGGACCATGGTATTTCTGTTGTAAATTGGCCAGCCAACTCCCCTGACCTTAGCCCCATAGAAAATCTGTGGGGTATTGTGAAAAGGAAGATGCAGAATGCCAGACCCAAAAACGCAGAAGAGTTGAAGGCCACTATCAGAGCAACCTGGGCTCTCATAACACCTGAGCAGTGCCAGAAACTCATCGACTCCATGCCACGCCGCATTAATGCAGGCAAAAGGAGCTCCAACCAAGCATTGAGTATTGTACATGCTCATATTTTTCATTTTCATACTTTTCAGTTGGCCAACATTTCTAAAAAAAAATCCCTTTTTTGTATTAGCCTTAAGTCGGCGGTTTTCTTAAGTTGCCTCCCCTGGGGGGCGCCACAGCACCTTAGGGGAGGCGCGGTGCGAGGAAAAAATAAATATGGATTTAGGACCAAGTTGGAACTGTGGGGTGCCCGTGTGGAACGGGGATCAGTGGAAATGTTTCCCGCCTTAGAGGATGTTTTGGCCAGAGTGGGGCTGAAGGTGAGTTTTTACAGCAGGCTGTCTGCGCGATTTGGAGGGGAAGCGCGAGCAGTTTGGAGAGGAGACAATGGCAAACCAGTGCGTGAGAAACCCATTTTCCTTTCCTGTGACACTCAAAGATGGACTTTCAGCAGGAGAGGAAGAGGCTCTGGCTGAGCTGAGCTGTGACATGGACTTGAAGCAGAGGATGAGTGACGTGTCACTTGTGCACTTTTGGCTGTCAGTAGGGACTGAATTTCCACAGCTCTCAATGATCAAAATGTTTTTGTTAAGATGTGAAAACACTGTTGGTATCTCAAACATTAAACTCAGAATCTCAGATGTAATGTTTGTTTGAGAAAACAGTTGAAAAGTGAGTTTGGGGTTGTTCTTATCATTAGAAAAATGAAAAAAGGACATATTTGCCATACAAAGGCCCCGATGACATATTTAAAATGGGAGGAAATGTTTTAAAATGTTCATGTGTTAAATTTCATTCAGATAGCGTCATTTTAAAAGATGAGATGGCTCTAAAATAAAAGCAATTGCAAGGTGTTTTGTAGTGGCATCTGTTTGTGTGTGGGTTGATAATTTTTTTTTGGGGGGGGGGCTCACCCTTTCATACTTTGAAAACCCCTGCCTTAAGTAATATTCTAATTTTGTGATACACGGAATTTTGGATTTTAATTTGTTGCCACTTCAAATCATCAAAATTAAATCAAATAAACATTTGAATGCATCAGTCTGTGTGCAATGAATAAA
Source organism: Cyprinodon tularosa (assembly GCF_016077235.1). Lineage (NCBI taxonomy): Eukaryota > Metazoa > Chordata > Actinopteri > Cyprinodontiformes > Cyprinodontidae > Cyprinodon > Cyprinodon tularosa. Next base: position 9,492 of record NW_024038151.1, on the reverse strand, counting down.
TACAATGTACAAGTTACACCTTTTGAATGCAATTACTGAAATAAATCAAGTTTTTCAAAATATACTAATTTACTGGCTTTTACCTGTATTTTTGAAGAATCTTCTGCCCATTATAAATAATCATGCCCCTGTTCAAAAACAGACTGTGAGAAGGTATCAAGCACCTTGGGTTGATCATGAACTAAAGACTTATATGTCTCAAAGAAATGATGCCAGTCAATTAGCACAGAAAAAGAAATCTGTAGAAGATACGCAAAAATACTGCAAGTTAAGAAATTTTGTCACTAAATTAAATGTAAAGAAAAAGAAGAAATATTTTTCACAGCAATTAGAACAAAAAATGACCAGAAACAACTTTGGAAAACTGTGTTGAGCAGAAAGACTCCTACAAATCCTACCTTTACGGATAGTGGAGATGTTATTATCACAAAGCCAAAAGATATTGCTAACCATTTAAAAGACTATGGGCCGGATTTATCAAGATCCAATTTTGCGTGCAGTAATTTGCGCTCGCAAACTGGAATTTTGCGCAAGGGGCTGAACCATGGTTTGCGGGTGATTTAACAAGAGTGATTGCGTAACTGGTGGCAGGTGCAAAACTGTTGGAGACGCCCTATTTAAATGATGTTTTTGCACGTTTTGTGGTTTGCGGCAAAGTAGTTTGTAGTTTGTACAAACTAGTGCATTAAGAAATTTAAATCTTACAGTCACACCCCCACCCCCTCCAAAAAAATAATAATAATAATATATATATATCTATATCTATATACAGGTGCTGGTCATAAAATTAGAATATCATGAAAAAGTAGATTGATTTCAGTAATTCCATTTAAAAAGTGAAACTTGTATATTATATTCATACATTACATACAAACTCATATATTTCAGATGTTTATTTTGTTTAATTTTGATGATTACAAATGACAACAAATGAAAATCTCAAATTCATCATATCAGAAAATTAGAATATTACTGAAGACCAATAAAAACAAAGGATTTATAGAAATGTTGGCCAACTGAAAAGTATGAACATGAAAAGTATGAGCATGTACAGCACTCAGTATTTAGTTGGGCCTCCTTTGGCCTGTATTACTGCAGCAATGCGGCGTGGCATGGAGTCGATCAGTCTGTGGCACTGCTCAGGTGTTATGATAGCCCAGGTTGCTCTAATAGTGGCTTTTAGCTCTTCTGAATTGTTGGGTCTGGTGTATTGCATCTTCTTCTTGTTAAAGTGAGAAGGATTTGTCCCCTTCAAAGTAAAGGCTGTAACGCCCCGGGGCCTCCTCACACGGTTCTTTTCCTGGGAGCAAGTTATTTACTACTCTTAACTCAAACTCGTTAAAACCATATAAAAAAGGACTATAAAAACAGGAGTAAAAAAGTAACAGAGTTTATTCTAGATCAGGTCGTTACAGGACAGAGAAAAATGCTTAGAGCTATGCACAGCTGTGGTCTCAAAAATCACGTCCGCAAGCGTCCGGCAAAGTTTGAGCCCCGAACAACGTCATCACCTGCTTCTTATACCTTCTGAGTCTGTGTCACATCATGTGGATGCTTAGCTGTCCGTATCAGAAACTGACACGCCATCCATGTCTTGAACTCCATGCAGGTTGCCTCTCTGTCTCAGGGTTACAGATACAGCAGCTCTCCTATCAGACCGGCTCCAAGATGTGCCCATATCCTTTGTACTCTTAGAGACACAAAGGCTGTCTTGATTAGATGACCTCCGTACACACCGTGATATCCACAATGTGAACGAAGGCCTTCTGCTCTGTCTAATCTGACAAACAAATGAACAGTGCACATGATGTCTAAATAATAAACCCTGTTGTGATTCTATAGTTAAATTCTATTCCCAGCCTGCTGGGAATTTATGTTTCTGATACTTTAAGATGTTTATTGCCCTCCCCTGTAGGGGTGGTAAAATATCTTATTTAATCAGATATTATTTCAGCTGTTATATACTGTTTATGACACACAGTCCTGCTAACTGTGTGTTAGAACAATAAATGAAAGAGTGATTCGAGCACTAATCATGGTCAAACAGTTATTTCTGCACATACATGGAATAAATTCACCACAACTTCTGTTCAAAACATAAGATTTTATTAACAAAAATCATTCAGCTCCAAGTCAAACATATTTCAGTTTAACACTCTCAACTAAGACTAGTAAAACTCAACTAAACTAAACTAACTACTATGTACAAAGAGGAAGGGGAAAACGGTTGAAAAACATATTACAGTTCAAGATGGATTCTGTGTTTGAAACCAATGTTTATCTGGAAGAATTTGGAATGTGATCAAATTAGCTTTTCACTAATTTTAAAGAAATTGGAATGTTTTCAGACCAATTGACAATGCAAATCCATGAGGTGAATAAAACATTATTTGGCCAAATAATGTTCTATTAAATGATTTGCTTAATCAAGAACCAAAAACCTTTAGTTAAATTATTCTTTACCCTCTTTGAAATAGCTAGCAGCGGATAGACATCAGGCTTCCACTAAATGACTCTTGGTCATACTTGGTAATGGAAATTAAATGAGCATTTGAGGAACATATGAACACTAATGTTATTTCAGTGTTTAAATCCTTAGTGAATAAAGCTTGTCTAAGCTTTAGCAACAGCTCAACACATATTCCTGTAGCATAGCGTAGCATGCAGTCCATTCTTTAGCATCAGTTTGCGTTGTCTTTACTCAGCAGTAAACACACGATATGATTAGCATCATCAAAACACACATTGCTTGTTCTGTCCCTAATCATGCCAGACCTGCAAACCTTTTTCCATGTCCGTTTGGAAAGCTTAAGTTTTATCCAGTTTTGCAGCTCTGCAGTCAGGGGTTCTTTGTCTCAGTCTCACAGCAGGGGTCCCCTCAGTCTCACACCCCCCCAGGCAAGGTCTTCATCCAGTTTGGCTCTGTAAGTTCTGAAACTCAAGAGAAATGTGTTGCAAAGGTTCTGTTTGCAGCAGTTAGGTTCTGAAGAGTTCTGACTCATCCTTGATGGTTCTGGGGATCTGGTTTCCCTGGGGCCTGCATCTCCACTGTGGGCCACAGTGGGCCCCAGCTTTGAGAGCAGGAGCAGAAGCAGGCTGGATCAGACGAGGGAGAAAAAGTGAAGAGGCAAAAGAAGAAGAAAGAGAATCCTGTGTGTTCTGTGGTTTTGTTCTGCCCTCACAGAGGGGGGTAGGTTTTCACACCTCTGTGACTTCCATGTGACTTGCTGGCTGAAAAAGGGGGGCTGCAGAAGTCCCCCAGCTGTTATTCACCAAAGCTGCGTTTTCTTCTCTGGTCATCCTATCAGGATGAAATATGGACACTGCTTCCCAATGTCCAAAAAGTATGATCATGGCATATGGCACAACATATCCCCCTTTTGATCTGGAAATAAAAGATGCAGTTCTTTGTTTTCAGATCACAAATAGGTCCATAAAGCCATGAGATCTGGAGCGGTGATGAGTCAGGTTCCTGTTGGCAGGAAGAAAGTTCATTTAGGGTTCATATCTTCTCCAGTGTTTGTCCCTGGATGATTTCTTGCAGGTCTGGCAGAAGCTGACCCTATCTTATCATAAAACAGTTCATTTTCTCCAGAGGTTTTGCGTCTGGTTGAAGCAGGTCTGGCAGGAAAGTCTGACCCTGATACACAAATATATACATTCCAAACTAAATTTCCTAACACCTTCATGATGCTGTTGTTCAACCTTCATCATTTCTCAAGTTGTGAAACAAAAGAAAGAAAGGATAAAACAGGTTAAAGTATGTTAGAAATTATCAGCAACTATCATACTCTTGGATATGATTAGTTTTACCATTAGCTTGGAATTGTAGTACTTTGTGATTGGTCAGAGAAGCCAGTAGCTCTGTAAGAACTGTTTTGCAGATCTGTTCTAAGTTTTCTTTTGTGGTTGTTTCTGTAACTTGTTGATGTCCCCCTTTACCAGTGTAAACCTTTGGTTTTGCATTGTGATGTGAAGACTTATGACCTTCATCTTGGTGAACCACTGGGGAACTGAATCTGTGTCTGTTTCTGGTCCTGTTCTTTGTTTGAAGGTTAGAGACTCTAAGCTTGCTTTGAAATCTATCTGATTTGAGACGTATTTCCCAAACAAGCTGAGCATATCTGCGAGTTTCCTGCATAGAAAGGTTCTCTATCCTGCAATGCATTGCTACATCATATCGTACACTTTCATGAAGATTTTGGATGAACAATGATTTAAATGTGGGATCTTCTTCGTCAATATCTGGAGAACTGCAGCCCTCAAAATAAACCTGTCTCAAGCGAAAGTAATATTCTCTGGGTGTTTCATGTTCTCCTTGGAGAACTAAAGATGCCTCAAGCGTTGCTAACGCCGGATCTCTGTAACCAGAATATTCTTCTCTTAAGGTTTGACAAAGAGCTGAATAACTTTCTCTGATTTTTGGAGGAAGAGATTTTATGAAAAAATGGACGCTTCTAGCTGTTGTTTTCCAAATCAACTTCAATTTCTCACGAGAAGAAGGAAATGGCAAGTCTTTTAGACAGTGCTCAACTTCTTGCAGATAATCAGCTATGTTGGAGTGTTGATTTTCTGGGTCAAAAATATCAATGTCTTTGGCCAAGGATTCAATTTGTTGAATTCTATGGTCACTCGGTGGACCTGGCCCGTCAGGAAGCTGGTTCTGCTCATTAAGTGGTGGGGGGTTTTCAGCTAACCTTTGATGACACAAGGGAGACTGGTTCTCCTCAGAGTTTTTCAAGCTGTGAACTTTGGCACTTGGTGCTCGGTCAGCGGAGTGTGAGACAGAGATTGGTTTGCATGGCTGTCCTTTGCAAAATTTTAAACTGTTTGAGTTTACCAAGTGATCTACTTGTTTCTCTCTGTCTGCGACACTACTTTGACTTTGAACATCTTCAGATCTATTTAGTGTAAACTCAGAGTTTAGAGACTTTGTATCTGCTTCAGGAACTGTTCTCCTTTTGACTGGGGTGACCTCCTGCTGATTCAAAGTCTGCTTGCTTTGTTTATTGCATAGCTCCTCCAAGAGGGGGGTCACTGTTTGTTCTGAGGCATGGTCAGTCTGGCCACATGGGTCTTTGATCTTGTCAGCTCCTGACAATAAAATGTTTGCAGCACTTACTCTGTGGCAGATCATCTGATATTTGGCTTCTAACTCAGAGTACTGTTTAGCTTTTATTTGGGATTTAAGCTGATAAAGAAGCGTGAGCTCACAGAGTACATCTGTTATCAGAAAGTTTCCATTTGGGTTTTGAATTAAGTTAATTAATTATTGAATCTTTTCTTCACATAGGCTGAGGTTAAAATTGTTTAGGTTATCCTGCTTTTCTGGAGATAAGTGGATAAGCTTTGCAACAATTTGTTTCTGTTTCTCTATGCCTATGGAGTCAATTATAAGCCCCGAATTGAGGATGCTTGGATCCATTTTCAGCTGATGGCGCAAAAACACAAGTTATGAAGAAATTTCAAAAGAACACAATCCAGTCAGAACCCACTATACTTGTATATTTACATACACATATTGTAAGGACTTATTTTTATGTGTGTAGAAACGGGTCACAGGTTATCTTTAAACCGGTGATATCAAAGAAACACTTTTCTTTCAGTGTTAGAAATGCTACACCTTGTTTAGGATTTACCAGCTATTTTAGCGCATGCTTTACCTGTCTCGGAGGATTTATAAGCAGTTTGGCGCAAAGCTTACCTTTTAAGGACTTACAAGCAATTTTGCTTATGCTTCACCCTTTTCTGTGATATCAAAGAAACACTTTTCTTTCAGTGTTAAAAATGCTATACCTTGTTTTAGGATTTATTAGCTATTTTATCACATGCTTTACCTGTCTCGGAGGATTTATAAGCAGTTTGGCGCAAAGCTTAACCTTTAAGGTTTTACTAGCAATTTAGCTTATGATTCACCTTTCTTTAAGGGATTTTAAGCAATTTAATTTGAATCCACCCCCTTTTGGTCGGGTAGGACCACAGATTAACTTACGTTAAATCTGGCAACAAATCTTGTTCTACACAATATAAAATAAGTGTTTAGGAGTCTTATTAGACTAATAGACAAAGGGATTTAGGTTAAATTTCGAGGCATCTAACCTATTTTGGACTGGAGGTGACTTTGAAATAGCATAACTTGGGAGTTTTCATTTTTGGGATGTGGTTATTGAAACCACAAATGGCAGCATCTAGTTATAGATGTGCATAAATTTTGTTCGAACGATAAGACTAACTTGGGAGTTAAATCTTTTAGTTTTAGTTGGACCAAAGTGATCAGATTGATTTGAATCATCTGAGTTTTGCTTTGAAGTAAAGTTGGTTATGACTAGCTGAAGAGATATTTTGGAGTTATTAGATGTTGTTAAATTTCTATATTTTGATTCTCCAAGAATGTCAAAGGTTATATTTTCTTCTCATATAAGCTAAGACATTTAGTATTGGATTGTTAAGTTGTGAGATTTCATTATTGAGTGGTGAGAGCTGATGTTAATGCTTTCACACGGTTTTCAATAATGGTTTATTCTCATATATGTGCAGAATGACTGTTATATTCGATGACCACCAAACTGAGACACCAATTAAATGTTACATTCAATGAGTCCAGCAGCATGGGACGCTAAATAAATGTTACAAATAATGGGCCCAGCAATCAGGGACGCCATATTTATGTTGTGATTCTATAGTTAAATTCTATTCCCAGCCCGCTGGGAATTTATGTTTCTGATACTTTAAGATGTTTATTGCCCTCCCCGGTAGGGGTGGTAAAATATCTTATTTAATCAGATATTATTTCAGCTGTTATCTACTGTTTATGACACACAGTCCTACTAACTGTGTGTTAGAACAATAAATGAAAGGGTGATTCGAGCACTAATCATGGTCAAACAGTTATTTCTGCACATACATGGAATAAATTCACCACAACTTCTGTTCAAAACATAAGATTTTATTAACAAAAATCATTCAGCTCCAAGTCAAACATATTTCAGTTTAACACTCTCAACTAAGACTAGTAAAACTCAACTAAACTAAACTAACTACTATGTACAAAGAGGAAGGGGAAAACGGTTGAAAAACATATTACAGTTTAAGATGGATTCTGTGTTTGAAACCAATGTTTATCTGGAATAATTTGGAATGTGATCAAATTAGCTTTTCACTAATTTTAAAGAAATTGGAATGTTTTCAGACCAATTGACAATGCAAATCCATGAGGTGAATAAAACATTATTTGGCCAAATAATGTTTTATTAAATGATTTGCTTAATCAAGAACCAAAAACCTTTAGTTAAATGATTCTTTACCCTCTTTGAAATAGCTAGCAGCGGATAGACATCAGGCTTCCACTAAATGACTCTTGGTCATACTTGGTAATGGAAATTAAATGAGCATTTGAGGAACATATGAACACTAATGTTATTTCAGTGTTTAAATCCTTAGTGAATAAAGCTTGTCTAAGCTTTAGCAACAGCTCAACACATATTCCTGTAGCATAGCGTAGCATGCAGTCCATTCTTTAGCATCAGTTTGCGTTGTCTTTACTCAGCAGTAAACACACGATATGATTAGCATCATCAAAACACACATTGCTTGTTCTGTCCCTAATCATGCCAGACCTGCAAACCTTTTTCCATGTCCGTTTGGAAAGCTTGAGTTTTATCCAGTTTTGCAGCTCTGCAGTCAGGGGTTCTTTGTCTCAGTCTCACAGCAGGGGTCCCCTCAGTCTCACACCCCCCCAGGCAAGGTCTTCATCCAGTTTGGCTCTGTAAGTTCTGAAACTCAAGAGAAATGTGTTGCAAAGGTTCTGTTTGCAGCAGTTAGGTTCTGAAGAGTTCTGACTCATCCTTGATGGTTCTGGGGATCTGGTTTCCCTGGGGCCTGCATCTCCACTGTGGGCCACAGTGGGCCCCAGCTTTGAGAGCAGGAGCAGAAGCAGGCTGGATCAGACGAGGGAGAAAAAGTGAAGAGGCAAAAGAAGAAGAAAGAGAATCCTGTGTGTTCTGTGGTTTTGTTCTGCCCTCACAGAGGGGGGTAGGTTTTCACACCTCTGTGACTTCCATGTGACTTGCTGGCTGAAAAAGGGGGGCTGCAGAAGTCCCCCAGCTGTTATTCACCAAAGCTGCGTTTTCTTCTCTGGTCATCCTATCAGGATGAAATATGGACACTGCTTCCCAATGTCCAAAAAGTATGATCATGGCATATGGCACAACAACCCTAACAACTCCCCCTGATAAGTTACCGTTTTTACAGGTAACTTAAAAAACACAGGAAGCGGCACATCTTCGAAGGACCGGGTGACCCAGAGAGCATCTATAATTAGTCAAGTATCATTAATTAGGAATCAAAAGTAATCACAATCAAAGCTTCACAGACCAAATGTTCTCACTCAAGACCACAGTTTCAGCATTTAACTACAATTTGGGTGTCATCTAATTAAAGGAAAGCTGTTTTAGTTTCCTATGCGCACATTATTATAAGTTACCTTAGACTAGATAACCTAAGCCTATAACGCTAATAAGGCCAAATTCATCTACTCTCACTCCCACCTGGAGGCCTCCTAAACGTGACCGCTCCTCATGGATAAACCATCTATCCAACTTTACCAACCAGTCAGTCACAGTAGGGGACGTCACAGGACAGGTTGGGCCGTTCTCCACCGGAAAACGCTACCCTCTCTAAAAGGTAGTAAAAACCGGGGTGACCCCAGGGAAATCCCACTCTCGGCCAATCTGAGCAAGAAAACCCCGTTTTGAATCTGATAATTACCATTACCAACTACTTAAAGAACCTGTAAGGTTCAGAGTCTTCCTACATCAAAGAAAAAGTGGCATAAAACGTGATCTTGGTGGGTCTGGAGCAAAATGTCTCCATGATTTTCATCAAAACCAAATCAAAATAAATCAAAACATATACATCACAATTAGGTTAAATCAAGCATTATCCTGGTCCGAGTTAAAAACAAATGATGAATATCACTGATGATGATGGATTCTTTCAGCGTCTCTATCACTCATCAATCTAATTTATCAATCAGAGTCTCGTATGGCCTCCTCCACAGCCACTTTGTTCGCCATGCAGTCCAGCGGCCGATAGATGCTGAATCCATGTGGTGGTTCTCATGGGCTGTTCTCATCACAGTTCATCAATCCTTTCCGGGATCCTTTGACACACAGAGAGTGCAGTCAGTGTTCTTATCAGGATAAGCAGTGTCTTTAATGAGCAAGTCTTTATTCACTCAAAATCTAAGTCACAACCAGATATTCTTATCCACAATTACTTTCCCTTTATCCCTTAAATCACCATTAACCTACATTTAAATTAATTTTCCATGGACTCTGTGTTTTTTCAGCAGATTATTTCAGTGTCTATTCAAAAAAACAAAAAATAAAAATGAATAAAAAGAAATCCCCAAAAACATCATATAAGCTCAAAATCACTGCAACTAATATAATCTAATTCAAGGAACCTGTAAATATTTAGAAAACATTTAAC